>NC_037343.1:7676581-7976581 GCF_002263795.3 Bos taurus
ATGAGCCATAGGCTTTTAAATGGCTAATTTTGTTATGTGAATTTTACCTTGATAAGTAATCTACATTTATTGTATGCATAAATAATAAATACTGTAATTTTTTTGGCTTGTTTATTAGACATTGAATGAATAAAAAGTCAGTCATTACTTTCAGATAAGTTTTATGGTATAGAGAAATTATTTTCACTGAATTCAACAATGAGCTCTCTCTGTAGCCAAATATAACCAAAGCTAATATTTTAGTGATATGTTGCTCATTACAGTAATATGAAGTGTTTAATTTTTATGGACCAATAAATTAAGTAAATTAAAATTATATAAATGCATAAGCAGAAGTTGCAATGAGGGAAATCTTTGAAATAACACAATATCTTAAGAATCATATATTTAAACATCCATTTACTTAATACAACCAGGGTCAATTGTAGATAAGTAAATCAACAGTTTATTTTCCCACTTTTCATATGGTAGCTTATTAGCAATATGAGCTGAACTAATTATATTTAAATATTATTCTGAATTTGGACTACAGAGATTTTATATCGTAAACCAAACATTAAAATGATTTTACAAATGACTGTACATGGAAAAGATTTTAGCTACCTTCTCAGTAAAGTGGACTAGTGCAAGTTTAGTCTGTAAAAGTAAATATTCTTTTAAAAATTGTTGAGTTTCTTTTTTATTCTTAATCTGTTTACATAAATTCTGTCATCAGATATTTATGATTCAATTGAAGTCAGTTTTTCAGCATGTTTATGTAAAAACAAGTTTTCAACTGCATCTTGGAAATAAAAAATGCAAAAATATTTGTTACATAATTCAACATCATTAAAATCTAATAAGAGACTGGCTGGATGTTTTCAAATGCTAAGTCATTTGTGCTTAATTGAATTGTTCATTATGAATTATGATTTCTTACATATACTGCAATTGAGATATAACACAGATACTTCAAAATTGAGTTTCGAACCAGGAACTTTTAATACTTTGCTCAAAATGTAATTTAATGTGAGATTAATTTTTAAAATTAAAAAGTTTTTAAATCACTAACAGTTATGCTTTTTCTCATTGTCTCTGTCCCCAAAAAGGCATCCAATTACTTGCAGTTCTGTGATTGATGAAAGAAACAATGGGAAAAAAAGGGTGCAAACTTTATCAATTCTCCAAAGGAAATCATTATTCAAACATGAGAAATATTAAATCTTGATAAAGAGATCAATTTCAAGTAGCTCTGTATGTTCACTCAGAATTGTGTGTTTCAAGTAATAAAGTCATATCACTTGGATATAAATCATATCAGACTGGATTTAAATCGTTGAGATTTGATAAAATCTAAGGAACAGATTATTACTGTTATTATTTGCTTTAGGTGTGCAAATAATTATTTCAATTTGTTTCAAGACACAATGAGAATATAAATCATGAGTTTAAAGGAAGTTACATTTTTACTCATTTTTATTTTTGCCTTTAAACTTGGAGGCTTTCCTAGAAGCTGTAGACATTACAGGTCCATGTAAATGGAATTATGTTCTCTGATCAGTGAATCTAAACGTCTAGTAATTTTTTTTACATTGAGATAAAAATACCCACTCTTCAAAAGAAGTCACCTGACATTTTTAATCTACTTATCCTGTTTTATTCAATTATAAAATGTATAGAATTATAAAACACTATAGAAGTTATTCTATAGTGCTAAAGAAATATATTCAATCTGACAACATGTCTGCAAGTTAATTTTCTCCCACCAAGGTTAGTGAATAGCCTCCCACTGACTTTCAATAACCTATACTCACACAATCAATCCCCTACTTGAATTCTTGGAATCAAGTAATGTCAAATCATTGAGGGTGTCGTCACTAGTGTTTGGAGCTTTATAGAATACTGCTTTTCTTCAAAAAATAAGCAATCTACTGTAAAAATGTTTTTCTTCCTGTGATTTTTACTTCAGTACAAACTCCAGAATATCTTTTTATAGGAAAATTTATAATATTTTGAGGAGATTGCATGATACAATAGCTTGGCAGTGAGAAAGCAGCTTAAATGAAGGACTTAAGAGTGTGATTCTTTTTAAATCTAGTGACATAGTGGAATTGATGGGTGACAGGGTATGGACTTCTCTGTTGGCTCAGATGGTAATGAATCTGCCTAGAGTGCAGGAGACCCAGGTTCGATCCCCGGGTTGGGAAAATCCCCTGGAAAAGGGCATGGCAAGCCATTCCAGTATTCTTGCCTGGAGAATTCTTTGGACAGATGAACCTGGTAGGCTACAGTCCATGGGATCGCAAAGAGTCAGAAATGACTGAGTGACTTAGAGAGAGAGAGGCTTTGCAGGAGATACCCGTATAGAATGATCACGATACTTTTTGTTGGATGTACTGTGTGTAGCTAAGCACTGCTCTGCTTATATACATTTATAATATGGTCATATATTTGTTTTTAACCCTGCCAATTTTGGATTTAGCCCCTGCATAAATATTGGACAATGTAAGCCATAGTTTATTCATATTATCTATTCGAAGGAAAAATGATTTGGAGAAAGGAGAAGGGATGAAAATATACATGTTTTAATAAATTATTTAAGAATAAATAACAGTGATCCACAAAGCTTTTGTTATCTTCTTAAATATTTAAAGTAGCCTATTATGGGAATCTGTTCTGAGTTTTTCTTGGCTACATGTTAAAATCTTATAAATTGGGATATATTAGTTATGTTAATGTATACAATTCATTTTCCTATCAAGTTATCATATTACAATAACTCCATGTATACTTTACATACAGGAATGGTCTTACAGTGATTCTTAAAATGGATTTTTAGTATAACCTATTTATCTTAAACGTGAAAGAAAAAATAAAGGCAAAACATTGTTTCTAAGCCATTATCATTTAAGTTTTACAAGTCACATCATTTTTATTTTTCTGTTCTTCCTTTGAAAATTATTAAGAGTAATAAAAATATCCTTTTTGTATATGTTTGATAGCTGATAGGCAGTACAGCTGATAGGCTCATTGAATTGCTGTATGTGGTGCAATGTAAATAATGTTAGAACCATGTCACACAAAAAAAAGATCCTAAATGCTGTCTGTTCTTCAACTTAATAGGGCTGCTCAGTTTGCTGTCTCTAAATTGAACTTGTAGCTTTTATTTCCATGCCCCTCTGTTAGTCTAGTCACCTAGATGCTGAGTTTTTCCACATTCCCAGAACTTGGAGGTCACTTCCACAGCCATAACCATTATAATTTTATATTATTTTATTTCTAACTTGTTACAGAATGCTTTTAGTGGGCTCTTAAATATTCATTGAATGAAGTTTAGAATATTGAATAACTAGCTTAAATACCCTTTATAAGACACTTTATTTACTTCTCTTATACAGAAATTTTAAGGTTTACAAAAAGAGGTAAATTTAACTGTAAAAATTTGAAAATGAATTAAGCCTTGCATCAGTAAAATTTTAGACACTGTTGAATACAGTGTACTCTTTCTCTCTCTGAGTTAACCTGATTGAAGAATATGGGAACAGTGGATTAAATATGGCTATATTTGGAAAATTAGTGGATTGCAACATAGAAACCTACATATGTGTGTGTGTGTGTGTGTGTGTGTATAATTTTGCAAATGTTTGTAGCCTGTTCTTGATTTAAACTAGTTTCATTTATTTTATTCCTGTCTTTCATAGTAAATGTGCTATGTTATTAATATATACTACCCCAGAGTGAAGGTTTAAAGAAGAATCAATTACTTTGCTCATGGAATCTGTCAGGATCAGGCTATGACATAATGAGGATGCATCTTTTCTGCTGCACAGTATCTGAGTCCTCAGCTGGAAAGACTTTCAAGATAGCTTCTTAGTCACAAGTCTCTGGGCTAGGCTGGTGGACTTACTGGACTGGATGTATTGATCTGAGTATCTACCTGTGACCTCTCCATGTCGCTTGTGTCTCTCAGAGCGTGTCATCTGGGTTCTCAGTAGGAGTGTGCAAGTAGGGGGCTTCCGAAGATCGAGTCTTCCAGGAGAAGCTTGTGGAAGATGAATGGCTTTTTACGACCTACCTTTGCAAGTCACATAGCTTCCATTCCTCTGTGGGCTATAGGCTGAAGCAGTCAGAATAAAAGGGATGGGGTGGCTCAGAGGTTAAAGAATCTGCCTGCAATGCAGGAGACCTGGGTTCGATCCCTGGGTCAGGAAGAACCCCTGGAGAAGGAAATGGCAACCCACTGCAGTATTCTTGCCTGGAAAATTCCATGGACAGAGGAGCCTGGTGGGCTACAGTCCACGGGGTCGCAAACAGTCGGACATGACTGAGTGACTTCACTTCATAGACCCTACTTTTAAATGGGAGGGTTGTCAATGAACTTGAAGTCTTTCTTTGTAATATTTCTCAGTGGTATTATAAGTACAGTATTTGTCTTCTAATGTTTCCATAGACATATTTTGTGAAGTTCCTTTATATTTAAATGTTAAGCAGTGTTTTTATAGCATACTTATTTTTTTAAAAAGCTCTTGAGAGGATGAATATAAATTTATGAATAAGTAAACAATAAACAGAGGAGACAGTAGCATTTACCATTTTTATAATTAACAAAAAGAAGCTATGAATCACCTAAATTAAGTTTATTATGTAAATGTAACAAGCATGGTCAGGTTCATGACTCTCCAGGTTCTAGAAATATTATATTTCTTTATTTTCTTAAATCAAGCTCAGTCTGTCTTGAATTTGTCTCAAGGTCAATGAAAAATTCAGTATCAGTACTTTGGGCGCTCCCTCCTACAGTCTCCTCCCTCCACTGCTCGGAGAAAGATATTTCTCTTTTTGTTTTATATAACATTTTAATAGAGTTTTTTTTTTTTTTCTTTTTTCTTGAGTAGGCCCTTGATGATGTACTTCTCACCTAGCTGTTTATCATAGCAGTTTATTGAACTTTTGCTTCCAGCAACACAGTGTTTCTTATAAGAAGTCTGATGAATAAAATTACATCTTTATACAAATACACATATACATTATTTTCTTTACAATTACACAGTCTTCTTACATAAATGAAATGCAGTCTTGCCTGATATTTCTTAATATGATAGAGAACAACTTTCAGTTTTGCTTATAATTAATCAATATGTTTGCCATTTTGCTTGAATTAGTTTCTTTTTATTTAATATCTTCAGCTTATTTCAACAGATAAAAGCAACTTTGTGAGAATAATTGCCCTGAAAAGAGAAATAAGGAGAGAAGGTTTTATTATTACCTTAATAATTCATAATGTGACACATGGCACACTTGCTTTGGTAATGGACCACATTAAAACATGTTAATAATAGGTTTGAAACTACTATTCCTATTCCTGGATGACTTTATAAATTGTATTTAAAACATATATTTAAAGATGTAGATAATATCTCCAGAAAACTAAAACTGCCAAAAGGACCTGAGGACAGGAACAATGGAATAAATATAGCTATAATTTGGATAATCTGTGAATTACAGTATAAAGACTATATTTTATGATTTTGAAAATGCTGGTAGACTGCTCATGGTTTGAACTGATTCAGTTTCTATTATGCCTACCATTAGAATGCTAATTTTCATTTTTACTTTCTACACATTTTATTAGTTGAGGTTGGAATTGTATTATGTGGAAAAATCTGTTTAATTAGTGAATGACTTAGTTAATTAATTCTCATTTTGCAGCTTCTAACCTCATTTCAGAAAATGATTGCTGTTCTCATCATGCATGTATGCTAAGTCACTTCAGTCGTGTCTGAAAATTTGTGACCCCATGGACTGTAACCCACCAGGCTCCTCTGTTTATGGGATTCTCCAGGCAAGAATATTGGAGTGGGTTGCCATGCCCTCCTCCTGGGGGTCTCCTAGTTATTACTAATTCATTTCTATAATGTATAACCATTTTGAATTATACCCTGACATTATGAATCTTTATCTTTCTGTGCAGCGACATAAATAGAAAATTAACTGTTGTACCTAAAATTATGTTTAAAAAATGAAAATGTGAAATTATAGTGAAAATGTAAAAATATAAAAAATAACAATCTACAGAAAAAAATATATGTATATCTAGAATGATGTATATAATCAAAGTTATTCCTTCATTAAAATGTGAACTATGAAGTTTGGCTGTTGGTGCTTTTCCTCATTTATTGAAATTTCCTCTGCACCATATTATGTAAGACTTTAACTTCCTCAGTCTTAAGACTTTTTCCTCTTTTTGTCCCCGCTCTTTTTCTTCCTCCTTCCCTTCCTTCTTTCTTCCTGTTATTCTTTTTTTCTATCATTAAATACTTCCTTGTAGCCCACTGGGCTCTAAAGAAATTTTGAGGCGGGTAATAGTAAGATGGCATTACTCAAGTTCCTCTTTTTAGGAAGATAACATTAAGTAATCAATTTTGGTGGATAAAAATCTGTTGGGGGATTAAGTATAAGAGCAAACCTATGGAAATTCTTAGTAATTTTTTAATGTTGATCAAAAATACCAGTGAAATTGCAGATCAAATACAGGGATAATTAGCTTTGTTTTATGGCTTATAAATTAGAGTTGGTGGAATATACTATTATTTTTCATTTCTCATAGTTTCATTTTGACTATGTAATTTTTAGGACCTTCATCTCATTTCAATTTAGGTTGGTGGGTCAGTGGTAAAGAATCTGCCTGCCAGTGCAGGAGACACAGGTTCAATCCCTGGGTCAGGAAGATCCCCTGGAGAAGGAAATGACATCCTATTCCAGTATTCTTGCCTGGGAAATCCCGTGGACAGAGGAGCCCAGCAGGCTACAGTCCATGGAGTTGCAAAAGAGTCCCACCCAAGTGAAGTGACTAAACAACAATAAAACTACTTATAGTTTTTCTTCTAAAGTTTTTAAATTCTGAATGAATTTTTTTTTTTTTTGCATTGATTGATTTTATTTTTAAACTTTACATAATTGTATTAGTTTTGCCAAATATCAAAATGAATCCGCCACAGGTATACATGTGTTCCCCATCCTGAACCCTCCTCCCTCCTCCCTCCCCATACCATCCCTCTGGGTCGTCCCAGTGCACTAGCCCCAAGCATCCAGTTTCGTGCATCGAACCTGGACTGGCAACTCTTTTCTTACATGATATTTTACATGTTTCAATGTCATTCTCCCAAATCTCCCCACCCTCTCCCTCTCCCACAGAGTCCATAAGACTGTTCTATACATCAGTGTCTCTTTTGCTGTCTCGTACACCGGGTTATTGTTACCATCTTTCTAAATTCCATATATATGCGTTAGTATACTGTATTGATGTTTTTCTTTCTGGCTTACTGTTGGTGGGAATGCAAACTAGTACAGCCACTATGGAGAACAGTGTGGAGATTCCTTAAAAAACTGGAAATAGAACTGCCTTAGGATCCAGCAATCTCACTGCTAGGCATACACAATGAGGAAACCAGAAGGGAAAGAGACACGTGTACCCCAATGTTCATCGCAGCACTATTTATAATAGCCAGGGCATGGAAGCAACCTAGATGTCCATCAGCAGATGAATGGATAAGAAAGCTATGGAACATATACACAATGGAGTATTACTCAGCCATTAAAAAGAATACATTTGAATCAGTTCTAATGAGGCGGATGAAACTGAATGAATTTTTATCATTGAATTTTTAAAAACTTCATTGTTGGATTTTTTTAAACTATTTTTTTAATTAAAAAAAATTCAGAATCACTCTCAAAATGATTCAGAATAAGTAGCAACCAAAAAGTCCTTGATTAGAAGTTGTTTCATTTGTGAAAATACATACATAGGCAAATTTTTCATTAGGGAAAATTGAGATTGAGAAAGGAGTCTTCTATTAGATAAATTTTCATTGCTGTCAACTGCTTCATATAAGTGTAAGTCTTCTCAGTATATTTCCTTTAAGTAACACAACAAGCTTATGAATTTTCATCTCATATTCTTTTATGGCTTTTTGGCTTAATGCGATTTAAAAAAATCCTAATTGATTTGATCTGCACTATTCAGCAATGTTCAGTCAAAAGCAGTGGTTTTTCTTTGCACATGAGATAAAATTTGCATGATCTTAAGGTTTGACTAACAGTAGAAACTTTGCAACACTCACTTTTGAGAGAAATACTTTCTCTTAATCTTTGTTGACTTTTAAATCTCATTACCTAATTGCATTCTTTGTTCAGTAGGACCATGTCTCTAGTTAGTCTTCCAGAAGCTGTAATTGTACCACAACTCATGTCACCAGTTTTCCCCACCAGGGAAGTCCCAACATGATTGTCTTAATTTGAATTGTATTCTGATGTTAGTCAATCTATGTACCTTTTTCTGCCTAACCTGGAGCAGCTTAGAACAGAGATTGTTTTCACTCATATTTATATTTACGGGGCCTCACTCAGTGACCATCTGGGCTTCCCAAGTGGCTCAGCAGTAAAGAATCTGTCTATCAATGCAGGAGACAGATTTGATCCCTATGTTGGGAAGATTCCTCGAGAAGGAAATGGCAACCCACTCTAGTATTCTTGCCTAGAAAATTCCGTAGACAGAAGAGCCTGGCAGGCTACAACCATGAGGTTGCAAAGAATGGGACACAACTGAGCAACTGACCTCACTTGCCCTCAATGACTGCACTCCTGAATGAATGCAGTTTAGCATAGGATCTTACCATCCTTAATTTTAAAAACAAATGCATAAACAATTTGATTTATTAACATTTTATCTAAATTACTCTTTTTCTTCCCTATCCAAATTCTAGATTGTACTAGTGATCTGATAATTATGCTTTGTGTAATTAATATTCTGTGTTGATATTGTTCAGTTGCTGATTTGTGTCTAACCCTTTGAGACCCAATGGACTATAGCATACCAGGTTCCTCTGTCTTCCACTATCTCCTGGAGTTTGCTCAAATTCATGCCCATTGAGTCAGTTCTGTTCAATCATACTTAAAATAATTTGTTTCAAATAGACATTTCTATCATGATCATACCACATACTACCTACTGTTATATAATTAGTTGGATATTGGATATCTATTGAAACAGGATGGAAGGGAGCAGAGTACAACCTTTGAAAGAATGATGTAGGCTGAAGACACAATATTATCTGATTACAACCAAATAGATCCAAGATGGCAAAGGAGTTAACTTCCAGTACACTTTGAGCCTCATCATATGCTCACTGTAATATATTCAGCTCAGTTCAGTTCAGTTCAGTCGCTCAGTCATGTCCAACTATTTGCGACCCCATGAATCACAGCATGCCAGGCCTCCCTGTCCATCACCAACTCCCAGAGTTCACTCAGACTCATATCCATTGACTCAGTGATGCCATCCAGTCATCTCTTCCTCTGTCATCCCCTTCTCCTTCTGCCCCCAATCCCTCCCAGCATCAGAGTCTTTTCAGTGAGTCAACTCTTCACATGAGGTGGCCAAAGTACTGGAGTTTCAGCTTTAGCATCATTCCTTCCAAAGAACACCCAGGGCTGATCTACTTTAGAATGGACTGGTTGGATCTCCTTGAAGTCTAAGGTACTCTCAAGAGTCTTCTCTAACACCACAGTTCAAAAGCATCAATTCTTCAGTGCTCAACTTTCTTCACTTTCCCTGAGAGTATCTTCTTTAATCATTAAATTATAAATATGTAAGTTAAAACACACCTTTTCAAAATAAATGATAAATTTCTCGCCTCTTCTTAAAATGATATTCAAAACCTGTTAACAGTGTTAATTCTAATTTGAATAAATATCTCACTCTTTAAAAAAAAAATAGAACACAAATTCTCTTTAATTGGATCTGTTTATTGTAGAAATGCATATCTAAAGAATAAAAGGAAAAAATGTGTCCCAGATTGCCAAACCCAAACACTGTAAAGTTTAGTTTTCAATAACCCTGGAAAAGGCAATCAAGGAAGAAAAGATATTAGCTAATGATACTGAAAACTTCATTTGTTCTGGCCTCAATATTGAAGTAGTTAGGACATTCTTTTTTGCTGCCGTGTAACCTGTGTTGCTTATCTACCACTTGACAATCACTGAAGTTCCTCAGTCTCAGCATCTGTATTGACTCTTGCTCTCCTGAATGTTGTTAGTGATGGTCCCACGATTCTCTTCAGAGCATGGTCCTCTCCAGGCTCACTCTGAACTTCTTAAGGCACAATTTTATAACATAGTGCAAATTGGTTTTTTTTTCAATCTTTTAAATGCCATGTGATATAATTTATATGTGGAATCTAAAATATGACACAAGTGAATTTATCAATGAAACCAAAACAGATTCACAGATACACAGAGAACAGACTGATGGTTGCCAGGGTAAGGATGGGGGCAGGGGTTGGGGTTAGCATATGCAAACATATATAGAATGAAAAATAACAAGGTCCTACTGTGTAGCACAGGACAGTATATTCAATATCCAGTGATAAAGCATAATGGAAAAGAATATGAAAAATAATGTATGTTTATATATGAATAACTGAATCACTTTGCTGTACAGCAGAAATGAACCTAACATTATAAATCAACTAAACTTCAATAAAATATATTTTAAAAAATGTAAAATGATTTACCCTTTCAGCATTTCAGCCCTTCTCCCTAAGGAAATAGGAAATTCCTCTTGATTTTCCTTATTAATAGATCAGGGGAGATTTTAAATAAGTAGTCTGCAAAGGGAATTCACCTCTATCATTTCTTATCCAGTTTACTTGGAAACTGTTCAGACATTCTTTACACCCATTTGGTATGAGTTTCTGCTTATTAGGGAATTATCTGATAGGGTCTGTGGTAGGCTTAAGATCCAACTTTACTGCTGAAACTCATTCCCTGGCATTTTCGCCCTTACCCATGGGATAGTTATATGTGGAGCACCATTGAAGATTTATGTACATAGAAAGTTATCAGCCTTCCTGATAACTAGAAGAATAGTTGACAGTTCTGTGACCCTGTTAATGACCTTTGAGCCTTTAACTAGCATAGAACACCAATCAAAATGATAAAAAAAAAAAAAAAAAAAACAAGAAGATTTGATGAGTCATGTTGTACTCAGTTAAAATTCATTTTGGTAGGATTGCAAGCTCTTTAACTTATTGTGATAAACTTTTAAATGCATTCCTTCAATTTTATTCATTCAATAAAAAAAATTATTGTGTGCCTGATATATGCTTGATATTGGGTATTGTTTTATGCAGTGAGAATAAATTAGTGAAACAGAGAAAATCTTTCACCTTAGAAAGTTTACATCCTCAAGGAAACAAAAAGAAGATATAAAATAAACAATACATAATTTATTCAATATTTTATTTTATTTTATTTTCAGGGTGAGATGACTTTATTTATTTATTTAAATTTTTTAATTTTTTATTTAATTTTTTAATCCAGCATAAACCACATTTATGTGACCACAGAAACTTTTAAAAATTACAACAATTAAACCCTTTCAAAATGAATGTTGAGGGAAATACAATTAGGAATTGCTGAAAGTATTTCCCTTTATTCTCTATCCCTTGACTTCTCTGAGCCCTTATGTCCAAATAAATGGCATATGCTTCATTAGTTCCTGAGATTATTTTTTAACAAAAATAAATATAGTTTATATAATTATTCCATACAAACCAGCAGCTGGACAGGCCTCCCACCTCCACCGTGACTGCCACTGTGTGTACTGGCTTTCGGCTGGGGTGTCAGGCTGAGATTAAACAGTAATTATAATTGAAGCTAATGCAATTAATAACATAATTTTGAGTTGTTCCAAGTTAATTCCACTACTAAAATTACATCATAAAATTAGAGCATTAAGAAGGATTACTGTCAAAAGTGTGAGTCAAGTACCTGACTCATGTGTGATTTATCTCCAGAATACTTGGCTCATATTTTTTTTTCTTTTTTTTTTTTTAATTTTATTTTATTTAACTTTACAATATTGTATTGGTTTTGCCATATATCAAAATGAATCTGCCACAGGTATACATGTGTTCCCCACCCTGAACCCTCCTCCCTCCTCCCTCTCCATACCATCCCTCTGGGTCATCCCAGTGCATCAGCCCCAAGTATCCAGTATCGTGCATTGAACCTGGACTGGCGACTCGTTTCATATATGATATTATACATATTTCAATGCCATTCCCCAAAAACATCCCATTTTAGAGATTAATAAAAGAGAACAGATGCAGTTACTGGTTAGAGAAGGAGGCTGCAGTGTGGAATAGGCTAGTTGGGAAGTAGACCCAATGAGAAGGCAAATCTGATCTGAGATTTGAAGAAGGTTAAGAGTTCATTGTTAGGATGTCAGAGTAGAAGCATTCCAATCAGAGAAAACAACCACAGCCCACTCTCAAATACTCTTGTGTGTTAAGACATGAAGTATGGCTGGAGCAGAGAGCAGGGAAGGAGCAGTTTGATTTCTGGAAAAAGAGAAGGATTGGAGACACTTTGTGTAAAAGATTTAGCATGGCGCTAAATCACTGCAGATGGTGACTGCAGCCATGAAATTAACAGACGCTTACTCCTTGGAAGGAAAGTTACGACCAACCTAGATAGCATATTCAGAAGCAGAGACATTACTTTGACAACAAAGTTCTGTCTAGTCAAGGCTATGGTTTTTCCTGTGGTCATGTATGGATGTGAGAGTTGGACTGTGAAGAAGGCTGAGCACTGAAGAATTGATGCTTCTGAACTGTGGTGTTGGAGAAGACTCTTGAGAGTCCCTTGGGCTGCAAGGAGATCCAACCAGTCCATTCTGAAGGAGATCAGCCCTGGGATTTCTTTGGAGGGAATGATGCTGAAGCTGAAACTCCAGTACTTTGGCCACCTGATGCAAAGTGTTGACTCATTGGAAAAGACTCTGATGCTGGGAGGGATTGGGGGCAGGAGGAGAAGGGGACGACAGAGGATGAGATGGCTGGATGGCATCACTGACCCGATGGACGTGAGTCTGAGTGAACTCCGGGAGTTGGTGATGGACAGGGAGGCCTGGCGTGCTGCGATTCATGGGGTCGCAAATAGTCCGACACAACTGAGGGACTGATCTGATCTGATCTGAATAATGCCAAAGATATTTAAATGATATCCTATACTGTGAAACCTGGATTATAGAACGACAAAGTTACCTGGAATATATCAGTTTCCCATGGCTGTTATTACAAAGTACTACAAAATTGGAGGCTTAGAACAACAGAAATGTATTCTCTCACTGTTTCTCAGCCCCCATATATGAATCAATATTTCTGGACTCAAATCAAGGTGTTAGCCTCTCCCAGTTTCTGGTGGCTTTACCATTCCTTGAAAGAAGTGAAAGTGTTAGTCACTCAGTCATGTCTGACTCTTTGCCACCCATGGACTATAGCCCATCAACTCCTCTGTCCATGGGATTTCCCAGGCAAGAATGTTGGAGTGAGTTGCTATTCCCTTCTCCAGGGGATCTTCCTGACCCAGGGATTGAACCCGGGTCTCCTGCATTGCAGGCAGATTCTTTACCATCTGACTCACCAGGGAAACCCATTCCTTAATTTATGGCCAAATCACTCCAGTCTTCAAAGTCAGCATCTTCAAATTTTCAAGGCCAGCATTTTCAAATCTCTCTGTTTTCACGTTGCTTTCTCTTTTGTGTGTGTCAACTGCTTCCCATTTATAAGGATACTTGAGATTGTGTTTAGGACCTACTCAGATAATTCAAGACAATGTCCCCTTTAAGCTCCTTACATTAATCACATCTTGAAACCACTCTTTCCACATAAGGTAATATATATGTGTGCAAGAGTTTATGATCCAATTTATTTTTTGAGCCTTTAACTAGCATAGAACACCAATCAAAATGATTAAAAAAAAAAAAAACACACACACACAAAAAGATTTGATGAGTCATGTTTTACTCAGTTAAAATTCATTTTGGTAGGATTGCAACCTCTAACTTATTGTGATAAACATTTAAATTATGTGTGGGCTGTTACTTGGCTGACCACAAACGATTAGGAAATTAGAGTATCATTACAATTTTTAAAGGGATAAAATTAGTTCTAAATTTTACCTATAAAATTTGTTGGGACCACTCTGTTCCAACTAACCTGAAGCCCTACTGGTATTAAGATGGATACTGACATCCTATAATCTTTCTAGCAATCTTATGTTTGATTGTCCACATGGCATGTCTACCTTGCAGGGAGGGTAAAGCAATGTTTTGGTAAAAGTCCATTTCATGGAGAGAGAAGGTTTTGCTTTATAAGATCCCAAATTACAATTAATTTTTATCAGTTTCTCACCATTCTCTCCTCATCACAAAATGCATATGAAGTATAAGTCTTTTTTCAAGAGACACCCTATAGCTATGAATTTAATCTACTTTGTTCTTGTAAACTCCTACAGTTTTATCTTCTTCATCCACTGGAGAATGTAAGATTTTACTGAATTTTGTTGGCCTTGGGTTTGAGTCAACACCCTACACACTCTGCATCCTTCAGGTGGGCCCTGGGACTGGAAACATGTACTATTGTTTAATTTATTTATTTTAACAACAAAAAAATTCTAACTGGGACAAAACATTATTATACCGATGAATGTGTTATGCAAACCCATTCTGCTTTGAAGTACTCTATGAAATGAGTGAACAAAGAAATGAAGTTGGAATATACTGCCAATACTGTATTTATTGTAGACTTTCACATGATTACTCCCTTGTTGAGAAAGCCTAGCAGTGTTCCAGGAGAAGCCTTCATCAGGGGGGAGAGCCCAGGATGTCAAAGTTGACAGAAGAGATTATTAGCATTTTGCACTTTTGTAGGAACATGACTAGTTTCTTTATTTTTAAGAATTTACTGAATTTGTTGCAGTATTGCTTCTGTTTTATGTGCTTGATTTTTGGCCACAAGGCATGTGGGATCTTAACTGCCTGACCAGGAATGGAACCCTCACCCCTGAATTGGAAAACGAAGCCTTAATCACTGGACCACCAGGGAAGTCCCAATTTTGTTTCTTGTCATGGCATCTGATCTATTAACATATAAAGGGGTATAAGGTGTAGGATCATGTATTCACCTAGTCCCACCTGGGATCCTGAAGCCAGTGGTGAGAATGAAAAGTGTCTCCTGGAGATGAACCTTCTTGACCCCATGTGTCTGCTTCTGAAGTGATTTATTCCTTTAAACACCATAATCCTGCCCTGGAAGCACAGCCCTCTTATCCCTGCTCTACTTTAGAGAAATTTCACAGTGTCTCTAGTGGACCACATGAGGAAGCTTTGTTTCTACACTTTTTAAATTGTTGTTCAGTTGCTAAGTTGTGTCTGACTCTTTGAGACCTTGTGGACTGCAGCATGCCAGGCTTCTGTCCTTCACTGTTTCCCGAAGTTTGCTCAAACTCAGATCCATTGAGTCAGTGATGCCATCCAACCAGCTCATCCTCTGCACTTTTAAAATATTGACTCCTATTTAGAATCCACCTTCCAAGCAGGAGACGTGGCTTTCATCCCTGGGTCAGGAAGATCCCCTGGAGAAGAAAATGACAACCCACTCCAGTATTCTTGCCTGCGAAATCACATGGACAGAGGAGTCTGGTGGGCTACAGTCCGTGGGGTTGCAAAGAACTGGATGCAACTGAGCAACTAAACAACAACAGCAATTGTAGTAAATGCAGTACATGATACTCTCCTCCAATTATTGTCTTATTATGATTGTCTTCAAAACTCTAAAATGTTACTTCCTCTATAAAATCATCTGAATTAAAAAGTGATAGGTGCTAACTCTAATCCTCCTTATGAAATATACTTCAGTGTCTCCTTTATCAGGAAGTTACATCAATGCTTTCATTTTCTTAATTATCTCAGGAGGGTTTCATTGGGAGGGATGGAGTCTAATTATTCTTACATTTCTGCAGTCTCCACCACTGTTGCTGAGTCTTGTGTGAGGGGAATATAGTCATATTTCTTTTATATTACATAGTTCTGAGCACAAAGCGGCACTTTAAAAAAATTGCTTCTTGATGACAGTGATTTTGTAAAGTGGCAGTCATTTGATTCAAGCACATGTAAATTTCACTTCAGTTAGCAGAACTAGAGATTAAAATGTGAGCTTTTAAAATGAGCAAAAATTCTTAGTAAATTCAGAATATCAAATGAATGATGATAGTACTATCACACTGGGAAGTTGTGTGGTATTACGTTGATTTTGAAGGCAGCTTTCACCAGAGAATTTTGTAGTCAGTAGATGGCACTCTTTCTTTTATTAATAACCACTGACCACTTATTTATTTTTATAAAAGTTATCAGTGATAGTTTATTTTTAACTATTTTAATGAAGTTCCCAAATAGCTTTTATCTAGCTTATCAAATCAATCATTTTGATTGCTTGTGATGGTGACTTTTGGGGCTTCAATTTTATTGGACAGTTCTGAATGAGGATCCAAACACTTTTTACTCAAAGTTATCACTTTAAGCTGGAAATGAATTTTCAGCTTGACAGAGACTACAAAGCGGTTATTACAAGTATATTTCTTTTAAAAGGATTATTACTTTTTTTTTTTTTTTTTTACTGCTTATAAGAGATTGTAAAATGGAAAACTGAGATAGAATACCCAAAGGGGTCTGATATGAAAGAATTCATTTCAACCTCAAAATCTGGACAAGCATTCACAAAAATTCTGTATTAATTAAACACACACACACACACACACACACACACACATACACACAATATACAAGCAAACATGTGGGCAAATGAAAAGATGGTATGTTTCATCCAAGGGAACCTGCATGGAAGAATCAGAACTGATGATTTGGTAAAAAGTAAAATAGCACACAAATCCAGAGGACTTCTCGTATCATAAGTAACTATAATGTTTCATATTAATATGACAGTAACTGGTATAAAGTATAATGTTGGTCAGCTTTGTGTGTCATGTTGGCTAGGCTATGGTCCCAGGTTTCGGTCAAACACTCCTCTAGTTGGCTGCTGTGAAGGTGCTCTGTAGATGTGATTAACATATACAATCAGTTGGTTTAAGTTAAAAGATTCCCCTCAAAAACAGAGATGGGGAAAAAATTAGGGATGAGACTGTGACATAGGAATCCATCCTGCATCTCCCGGTACAAGCCTGACACATAGATTTCATATTTGCTTGCCTCCACATTTATGTGACCTGGAAAGGGAAACAGCAACCCATTCCAGTATTTTTGCCTGAAAAATTCCATCGACAGAGGAACCTGGCGGGCTACGGTTCTTGGGGTTACGAAAAACTCGGACATGACTTAACAACTACTACAACAACAACAGTTATGTGAGCCACTTTCTTAAAATTCCTTTCTCTCTCCCTCTTTCCTTGTTTTTCTTTATTTCTCTAATTATTTATTTGTGCTGTTTCTCTTTCTCTGAAGAATCCTGAGTGATACAAAATATAAATACAAATTTACATTAATTCCTTTATAACATTTCAGAGGACATTGTGCTTATGGAATAAGCTCTGATAGTAATGAAAAGGGAAAGACTGGAAAACAATTTCTGAATTTAAAACAATAATAAAGGAATAAAACACTAAGTTATTAATAGGACCAAAATCAAATTAAGGGAGAAGAAAAGTCATAACAAACTTCCCCTCAAAAGTCATTAGAAGTGGAAATGCAGACTATAAGTCATTAGAAAAGATGAAACATGGGGAATGTGTGAGAGTTCTGATGTATGGGTGGTAAGATTTCCAAAAGGAGACAATTTGTGATAAAGGGATCGTCATTGGTAACATGAATAGTGGATTCTTCAGACTCATTGACTATCAGGGAAAATAATGAAACAAGATCAAAATATGCACTATATTCAATAAAGGAGCAAAGTTTGTTTACCTGCAGAGGAACAAGCACCAGGCAACCTTAGACACAAACCTGCAGAATATTATGAGGAAAACGAACATGAGACAAGAATTCTATGAACAAAATGACATTCATGTTCAAGGGCTAAATAAAGACAGTCTTGCTTATGCAAAGCTCAGGACCATTAACCTCACTTGATTCTTCTTCTGCTACACCTTTCTCTCTGGTCCAGTTGAACTCCTCCCAGTTCCTCATAAGAACCTCAGATTTTGCCGTCTGTCCCATGAATCCAGCTTATGGCTTCCTCTGTCTGAAACATGCTGCTTTCTTCTCTTTCGTTCAGCCTTGCTATTCCTTAAGATCTCACTTAAAAATATATATAGATAAAAAATAAACATGTTCTGATTCCTCCACAGAGAAAAGCCTGCACTTAGCCTCCAAAAAGTAGAGTAACTACTTCTTTTCTATACTTCTATATATTTTTCCTTTTCTCATCTCTTTATTTACTGAATTTAAATTTGGATACAAAAACATTGATTTTGTGTATACTTCAAGGAGTTGTGAAAAATCAATATACTCAAGTAACCACCAGGACAATCAAAACAGAGAACATTTTCATCACTTATTTAAATTGCCTCAGACCACACGCACCTCATCCCCATCTGGTTGGTTGATGACTGTTTTCTATACATAGATTAAAATTTTCTAGTAAATCATCTAGTGTATATTCTTTTGTTTCTGGCTTCGTTGCTCAGCTTCATCATTTGTTTCCAGTTTTTGTATGTTATGAAGAAAGATAATATAAAAATACGTGTGTGTGTGTAATCTTGTGGACATGTTTTTTATTTTAAGAGGTATTATTGAGTCTTATGATATCATTCTACTTTAAAGGTGTCTTATAAATGCCATGGAACCAGATGGTTTGCAAAATATCAAATATGAGCATTTGTCTTTTAAAAACAAAGTTTAACTTGTCTTTGAATTTATTCCTACTATCTTATTTTATATTTTCTATGCACCATTAATTCTTCTTCTACCCCCTTTTCTGCATTTGTTTCTTTTAATTTATTCTAAGTGTAAATATAATGAAATATTGAAATATTGAGATCTCTAAGATTTCTGATGATGCAATTTAATGTATTTTTTAAAATTATGCTTTTAAAAAATTGGATTTCTCTTTTTCCACTTCTTCTCCTTGTTGGTTAAGAAAACCGTAAAGATTAAGCTTGGTTGTACAATTAAATAAAAGCCAGACAAGGGTGGGAAGGGAAGACACTGTTTTCAAACCTTCTTCTACCCATTAATATGTGCATATTCCTATGTAAATAAGATTATATACTTCTCTGATTTAAAACAGATCTCACACTATACCTGTTTTAAAATTTTTATTTCTCTTTACAATATGTCATGGAGTTTTATTCTTATATAAATAATCTAGCTCTATCTCAATCTCTTAAAATGTTCATGATATTCCATAGGTTAGACATAGTATAGTCAAAACCCCATTGGTGGACAATTAGGCAGTTAAAATTTATTTTCTCTTAACCAATAACAGTGCTTTGAAGATCCTTCTCTATGCTTCCTTAAGCATAGGTGTGAATGCTTCTTTACACATTTATATCACTTTTTATGCTGAGATATTTTAAAGTAAGTTACCTGTGTGATGCCTATAAATAACCAAGAAATAGAAATGGGTTCACAGAATTTGTCTCTTGTTTTTATTTTAAGGAGTCCTGCCACACTGCTGTCAAAAAGGACTACACCTATTTGCCCTTCTTTGACCTCTACATAAATACCTACCTCCCCACAACCTTGCCACCACTTCTTAAATGTTTGGAAAATCTGGTCTGTCATTTGTCTTCATTTATAGCAGGGAATGTCTTACACAGAAATCCTTAATTGTAGTATTCTCAAACTTAAACATTTTTATTTGATGTTTTCTGCATAACTGTTTAAAAAGACTTTCTCTATCCAAAAGTTATAAACTCATGTCTGTTTTTTGTCCTACTGCTTCCATAATTTAAAAAAAAATAAGTTTTTGATCCACCTGAAATACATTCTTATGAATGCTGTGAAATATTAATCTAAACATTTTAAATGGATAGCCAATTTGTGATTATCATAGTAATCACTAATATTTGACAACCCTTAATTGTTCCAGAAGCTTTCAATTTAATTTCACTTTCCTGAGGTTTGAGGATTAAACACAGCATTCAGATGAAGGCACAAGTAAGGCACCAAATGGTTACTTATTTTGCACAATTCATATATATGTTAATTGGTAGAATCAGGATTCTAACCCTAGCAGAATGACCCTATACTATTCAGCCTTCTAAAACAATTTTCTTTTCCCACAGATTTAAAGTACTAAATTCCGATAAATATATATGTTTGTTTATGAATTTTCCATTATATATTCTTACCCCACACATTAAAATTTCATCTGATCATATTATCCACTCTGCTTACTATTTTTACTGCTTACTATTTTTAATAACTCCTTACAGACCTTACAATCGACTTCAGCCCCTTTAGCCTCCCCCATCTCCTTTCTCTGGAATCTCAGATGAGCGCACAGACCCTTTTCTATGTTATTTCCTTATTTGAGTTACAAAAACCTTCTGGTGCTTATCTGAACAGAGCAAATACTGTCATTTCATGAAACATTCCCTTCTCCATGCCTTTGTTCACACTTCTTCTTACACCTCATCTTTTATGCCTCATTTGCTGGGTGAGCACATACTAATTTTTGAAGATGAACATAAACATCACCACCTGAGC
This sequence comes from Bos taurus, assembly GCF_002263795.3. Lineage (NCBI taxonomy): Eukaryota > Metazoa > Chordata > Mammalia > Artiodactyla > Bovidae > Bos > Bos taurus. The sequence continues at coordinate 7,697,124 of NC_037343.1, forward strand.
TTTCCCTCCCTCTCCATCCCAACTAGGTAGGAAGGAACTATTCTTTTCTTCTTTATGTGTCCATACCCTTCCCCTGAGAACTGCATTTATTCAGTGACAATGTGAGTGTCTTCAGGGCAGGACTCTATCTTATTATGTATGTAATATGAATTGAATAAATATTTACTGAGTAAATTAATATAAAACAAAGACCATCAAATCATGAGAGCAGTAATGAGGGTATTTATGAAATGGTGCAAGACATTTTAAAATGAGACAAAATACCTTTTTCAAAAGAGTGTCAAGAAGCGAGTGTACTTAAGCACACTCAATTAGTTTAGAACAGAGCAAATGGATAACTGGAAAGATAACTTGTGCTACAGCATGCTAAATGAACTAGTAAATGAGAAAGAAAGGGACTTCTCTGGTGGTTCAGTTGTTAGGACTTTATGCTTCCACTGCACAGGACATGAGTTTGATCCCTGCTTAGGGAACTAAGAACCCACATGCTGTGGGTTGTAGCCAAAAAAAAAAATAATAATAAATTATATATCCCATTGATTTAATAGAGAAAGCCAGTCAAAGGAAGCCAGAGAACCTTGTCTTGAGAGAATTAGATCTGAGGGACTTCATAATCATCATCTGCTGCTGCTGCTGCTAAGTGACTTCAGTTGTGTCCGACTCTCAGCGACCCCTGGACTGCAGCCTGCCAGGCTCCTCCATCCATGGGATTTTCCATTTCTATCTTAATCACCACTCAGCATCTCTACCTCTACATCAAGTCTCTATGATTTCTCAAATTGTAATAGTTTCCTAGTGGTTGTCCTGTTTTTGCCTTTGCCTCCCTACCATCTCTTTCAGGATGATTTTTTAAAATTATAATTCAAATAATGTCCTCTTTTAATCAAAACCAGGACAGTAATTTTGAGTCCATTCAGCTTCCTAATGGGCCATACTGAATATGTCCCTTCATTTTAACTACTTTCTTTGATTTTACCTTCTACTCTTGGATTTAATTAAATACAAATAGTCCCCAAATAATAAAGAAATATATTATTAACTTTTTAATAATTTACATAGAAAAGGCAAAACTGGGAAACAAATTATTAATGAATGACAAGAAGGTATAGAAATAGAATTTAAACCTGGGCATTTTGCTTTTAAAGATCAAATTCGTAACCACTAGACAATATCTGCTTGTTCTTTAGAAACGTGTAAACAAACTTCTTATTCAGTAATAAAACCTTAATTAAATAAAATATTTAACTATTTTGGTATATAATATGATAACATTAAAATTACATTCAAAGAGCAAGATATATAAGAAAACAAATTGGAAAACATAATGCTCAGTAAGACCAAATTTGTTGTAAATGAAAATAGTTTCATAAGACTTCACTAATAATCCTATTCTCTGTTGATGAAGTTACTGTGAATTTTTGTGATTTTTCTTCAACAATTTACCATTTAAAATTTTTCTAAAATAAACAGTCATTATTTTTAATTTCAGAAATGAAAGCAGGACATTGTCACACCAAATTTAGCTAAAATTGCTTTCTTTTTTCCCTAAATCAGAAAACTTAGAGAAAAATCAATGACCTAATTCATTAAACTCTTCATGTATAGCCTGATACTTTTCCTTAGATAAGTTTTATTTCTGTTTGAGCAATAAACAAAATTTTGCAGTATGCTTTCAGAGGTAAGTTGCTTTAGGTTCTCTTAAATGTGGTTAAGAGAAGATACATGTACCTGATAGTAATAAAAATAACATTCTTGCCTGGCTTGTGGGCGTATCAGAAGATCCATGTAGATGTAGTCCCAATTGTGTGTTAAGGATGCAGGTTTTCTTCTCTGTGTATTACCTATTGACAGGCTACTGCTAACTGTACTGCACCTTCCTGGATATGTTCCCTTGTCACGTAGATGGTGTGTACACAGAGAATGTAAACTCATCATAACGTGCACTGAAGCAAAATATTACCGAGAAAGTGAAGCTACTCAAATAGATAGCATCTAATTTTTTTACAAGCGTCATGACTTTATGATTATCAGGCATCCTGGATATTTCACACTGCTACGCCTCCCCATTAAGATAGATAACCAAGAGATGAGCATCACTTTCATAGGAAAAAAGAAAAAAAGAACCTTAGTTTTCCTTTCGTCTCATCCAAGCAATTTACACTTCAAGGTATTCGTAAGGGAAAATATCAACTTTTTTGAATGTATTCAATTATTTGATCATGATTATGCCCTAACTTGTATAAGAGTGCTTTCAAAGCACCTAGAAACTCCCTTCTAATTACTTATTTAATGTATATTGTGTACATTTTAATCAGAAGAAATATTTCAAGGAGGAGCTTAATGGCTAGAGAAGTCACTTTTCCAGAGCTTCAACTGTAGGTTATTTCTATTGCTGAACAAATGACCCTAGAGTTGAATAAGTATAACACCCAGTTTATAGTGTCCTTAGGCTACTGGTAAGAGGTCAGATGTAATTCACTTACCAGCTCTGTTCCAACATTTGTCCCTAGAGAATTTTACCCACAGCCACTTTCATAGGATTTATTTGTCATTGTCATTGGGTGCAGTTCTTTGTTACACTGGTCATTTGGTCAGTACAAGGGGAATGTGCAGCTTTATGGCCCTACAATGGATGGCCTGAAAACTCAAATACCTGTTTGTCTTGTGAATTTAGGAAGCTGGCTATACAAAGAGGATTCTAGTCCCCACTGAGCTTGCAGTTACCAGCAGCATCTCTCTTTTTCTTCTCTTCCTCCTTGTTCCCTGGATTTCCCTGATGGCTCAGACGGTAAAGCGTCTGTCTACAATGTGGGAGACCTGGGTTCGATCCCTGGGTCGGAAAGATTCCCTGGAGAAGAAAATGGCAACCCACTCCAGTACTCTTGTCTGGAAAATCCCATGGACGGAGGAGCTTGGTGCAGGCTACTGTCCATGGGGTTGCAGAGTCCGGCATGACTGAATGACTTCACTTTCACTTTCACTTTTCCTCCTTGTTACCTTTTGGTGGACATATACATGGTCCACTTGAATACTTCTAAATTCCCCCAAACATGTCCATAACTGAATCTAACATATTGTGTTGATTTTTAACTGTGAGTGTGCCAAGCAGGATATTTTTTTCATAACAGATCAATTTTGGGATAACCTTTACTCTCCAATCACACAGAGCTGATTTATGCAACTGTACAGCAAAGCTATTGGCTAAAGACTGAGACTGTGAATGTCCAAATATTTTCTAAAGGGTGAGACCTCCTATTTCACTGATAATTATTCAGTTGTCATCTCGCTCCTTCAGTGTTGTTCAGTTACTGAGTCATGCCTGAATATTTGCTACCCCCATGGACTGCAGTATGCCAGGTTCCTTTGTCCTCCACTGTCTCTGGAGGTTGCTCGAGTTCATGTCCACTGAGTCATTGATGTCATCTAACCGTCTCATACTCAAAAGGAGAAGGTTGTCCCCGTCTCCTCTTGGCCTCAGTCTTTCCCAGCATCAGGGTCTTTTCCAATGAGTCACGTCTTTTCCAATGAGTCAGCTCGTTGCATCATGTGGCCAAAGTATTGGAGTGTCATCTTCAGCATCAGTCCTTCTCATGAGTGATTCAAGGTTGATTTCCTTTAGGATTGACTGGTTTGATCTCCTTATTGTCCAAGGGACTCTCAGGAGTTTTTCCAGCACCACAGTTAGAAAGCATCTTGCCTTGCCTTTCCCATTAAGGATTTATTGTACTGAAAGCATATGTTTGCTGGTTTCCAAATAGCAGCACAGCCCTCCTTCCAGGCTCTCCCATTGGTAAACCAGACAACCTGCCTTGCCTTGTCTGGGAGAGACTGAATACTTTATGCTACAGTGCTGATACTGCAGGGTGGTCTCATAAGGCCTCTGTGTTTTATACTATGGATGGATAAGTAAGTTCTCCTAAGCCTCTTCCCTAGGGAGTATATCTGATTCACTCCACTTTCTGACCAAACTTTGTTACAAGGTTCGCTGCCTTTTTGACTGTCTCTCTGACACCACTTAAAAGTTGGCTTAAAGCTCAACATTCAGAAAATGAAGATCATGGCATCCGGTCCCATCACTTCATGGGAAATAGATGGGGAAACAGTGGAAACAGTGTCAGACTTTATTTTTGGGGGCTCCAAAATCACTGCAGATGGTGACTGCAGCCATGAAATTAACAGACGCTTACTCCTTGGAAGGAAAGTTATGACCAACATAGATAGCATATTCAAAAGCAGAGACATTACTTTGCCAACAAAGGTCTGTCTAGTCAAGGCTATGGTTTTTCCAGTGGTCATGTATGGATGTGAGAGTTGGACTGTGAAGAAAGCTGAGTGCCGAAGAATTGATGCTTGTGAACTGTGATGTTGGAGAAGACTCTTGAGAGTTCCTTGGACTGCAAAGAGATCCAACCAGTCCATTCAGAAGGAGATCAGCCTTGGGATTTCTTTGGAAGGAATGATGCTAAAGCTAAAACTGCAGTACTTTGGCCATCACATGCGAAGAGTTGACTCATTGGTAAAGACTCTGATGCTGGGAGGGATTAGGGTCAGGAGGAGAAGGGAACAACAGAGGATGAGATGGCTGGATGGCATCACTGACTCAATGGATGTGAGTCTAAGTGAACTCGAGGAGTTGGTGATGGACAGGGAGGCCTGGCGTGCTGCGATTCATGGTGTCACAGAGTGTCAGACATGACTGAGTGACTGAACTGAACTAAACTGAACTGACAGCACTTAAGACTAGGTCAAAATTCCAAGTCAAAAATCATTGTGTTCCTTAGGGATGACTTTGATAACAAAGTGCAGTAGGAGCAAGAAAGACATTACCTTTAATTAGATCTTAGTAGCTGCTTCAGGTGGATTTCCTGTCTGAAACCCTAAAACACTTTCACTGAGAGGATCTGTGGATTTTGGTCATAGGTCCTCATATATGGGTCCTGATACTTCTAATATCAATAAGGAGTTAGATCATAAGACCTAGTATAGTAACCACTGCTGCTAAGTCTCTTCAGTTGTGTCCAACTCTGTGCAACCCCATAGATGGCAGCCCACCAGGCTCCGCTGTCCCTGGGATTCTCCAGGCAAGAACAGTGGAGTGGGTTGCCATTTCCTTCTCCAATGCATGAAAGTGAAAAGTAAAAGTCAAATCACTCAGTCGTGTCCGACTCTTAGCGACCCAATGGACTGCAGCCTACCAGGCTTGTCGGTCCATGGGATTTGCCAGGCAAGAGTACTGGGGTCAGCTGCCATTGCTGACCACTAATTGTTTATCTGATTTGTAAGGCTATACCCATTCACCTTGGTTTGTTGCCCATCCTGTGAGTCTTCACTGTATAAATACAATTAAAACACTGGAAAAATCAAAATAGTCTAAGAGTAGACTATTTCTGTGGAAAAGGCAATAGCACCCCACTCCAGTACTCTTGCCTGGAAAATCCCCTGGGTGGAGGAGCCTGGTAGGCTGCAGTCCATGGGGTGGCAAAAAGTCGGCCAGGACTCAGCGACTTGACTTTCACTTTTCACTTTCATGCATTGGAGAAGGAAATGGCAGCCCACTCCAGTGTTCTTGCCTGGAGAATCCCAGGGATGGGGGAGCCTGGTTGGCTGCCGTCTATGGGGTTGCACAGAGTCGGACACGACTGAAGCGACTTAGCAGCAGCAGCAGCAGACTATTTCTGAATAGTCTACTGTTAACCTCCAGGAACAAATATTTCCTAGAGCAGTGGTCCCCAACATTTATGGCACCAGAGACCTGTTTTATGGGAGAAACAGGAAGACAGTTTTTTCACAGACGAAGGGGTAGGGGGATGGCTTCAGAATGATTCAAGCATATTACATTTATTGTGTACTTTATTTCTATTATTGCATCAGATCCACCTCAAATCATCAAGCATTAGATCCTGGAGGTTGGGGACACCCCTGTTCTAGAAGATGGGAAACCATACAAATTGGCCAGATAGAGCATTTTAAAAGTTAATTAGTGAGAATTGAATTTCTGGCTTCAACTATTTCTTTAATTAGAATAAGGGCCTTTTGACACTTTACTGGAATTCTAAGTTGCTTTAATGTTAACTAACAGAGAGATTAGGCAGCTCTAACTTTCACATTGAGCAAGAAAAACTAAAAAAAAGCTTGGCATGAGTGAAGCGGCTGTTGGTCAGTATTCCTGTGGAAAGAGCGCATGTGACTTGCTCCATTCATATGTAATACCTGTCTCAATTATGTGCCCAGGTAAAGTCAGTGCAACAACTGTGATATTTCTAATATTTAAATAACTCAAATAAAATTATAATGAAATTAAAATGAAAACAGTAACACTTGGAGAAAAATATAGTTTATTTGTATTATATAATAAATATCTAAAATTTTAATGAAATAGATTTACTATAAGAACAAAATTCCATTAAGAAAAAGATGAAATTATGCCATTTGCAGCAACATGGATGGACCCAGAGATTATCATACTAAGTGTAGTAAGTCAGACAAAGGGAGATACCATATGATATCACTTATATGTAGAATCTTAACAAATGGTACAAATGAACTAATTTATAAAGCAGAACTTAAAGGGAAAAGTGAGTGGAGAATAAAGAAATTGAGATTAACATTTACATACTACCAATCAAATCCCTTATGATTATACAGTGGAATTAAGAAATAGATTTAAGGGCCTAGATCTGATAGATAGAGTGCCAGATGAACTATGGAATGAGGTTCGTGACATTGTACAGGAGACAAGGATCAAGACCATCCCCATGGAAAAGAAATGCAAAAAAGCAAAATGGCTGTCTGGGGAGGCCTTACAAATAGCTGTGAAAAGAAGAGAAGCAAAAAGCAAAGGAGAAAAGGAAGGATATAAACATCTGAATGCAGAGTTCCAAAGAATAGCAAGAAGAGATGAGAAAGCCTTCTTCAGTGATCAATGCAAAGAATGGGAAAGACTAGGGATCTCTTCAAGAAAATCAGAGATACCAAAGGAACATTTCATGCAAAGATGGGCTCGATAAAGGAAATAAATGTTATGGACCTAACAGAAGCAGAAGATATTAAGAAATGGCAAGAATACACAAAAGAACTGTACAAAAAAGATCTTCATGACCCAGATAATCACGATGGTGTGATCACTGACCTAGAGCCAGACATCCTGGAATGTGAAGTCAAGTGGGCCTTACAAAGCATCACTATGAACAAACACCACAAGTGGAGGTGATGGAATTCCAGTGGAGCTATTTCAAATCCTGAAAGATGATGCCATTAAACTGCTGCACTCAATATGCCAGCAAATTTGGAAAACTCAGCAGTGGCCACAGGACTGGAAAAGGTCAGTTTTCATTCCAATCCCAAAGAAAGATAATGCCAAAGAATGTTCAAACTACCACACAGTTGCACTCATCTCACACGCTAGTAAAAGAACGCTCAAAATTCTCCAAGCCAGGCTTCAGCAATATGTAAGCCATGAACCTCCTGATGTTCAAGCTGGTTTTAGAAAAGGCAGAGGAACCAGAGATCAATTGCCAACATCCGCTGGATCATCGAAAAAGCAAGAGAGTTCCAGAAAAAAAACATCTATTTCTGCTTTATTGACTATGCCAAAGCCTTTGACTGTGTGGATCACAATAAACTGTGGAAAATTCTGAAAGAGATGGGAATACCAGACCACCTGACCTGCCTCTTGAGAAATCTATATGCAGGTCAGGAAGCAACAGTTAGAACTGGACATGGAACAACAGACTGGTTCCAGATAGGAAAAGGAGTACATCAAGGCTGTATATTGTCACCCTGCTTATTTAACTTCTATGCAGAGTACATCATGAGAAACGCTGGGCTGGAAGAAACACAAGCTGGAATCAAGATTGCTGCGAGAAATATCAATAACCTCAGATATGCAGATGACACCACCCTTATGGCAGAAAATGAAGAGGAACTCAAAAGCCTCTTGATGAAAGTGAAAGTGGAGAGTGAAAAAGTTGGCTTAAACCTCAACATTCAGAAAACGAAGATCATGGCATATGGTCCCATCACTTCATGGCAAGTAGATGGGGAAACAGTGGAAACAGTGTAAGATTTTAGTTTGGGGGGCTCCAAAATAACTGCAGATGGTGACTGCAGCCATGAAATTAAAAGACGCTTACTCCTTGGAAGGAAAGTTATGACCAACCTAGATAGCATATTCAAAAACAGAGACATTACTTTGCCAGCAAAGGTTCATCTAGTCAAGGCTATGGTTTTTCCTGTGGTCATGTATGGATGTGAGATTTGGACTGTGAAGAAGGCTGAGCACTGAAGAATTGATGCTTTTGAACTGTGGTGTTGGAGAAGACTCTTGAGACTCCCTTGGACTGCAAGGAGATCCAACCAGTCCATTCTGAAGGAGAATAGCCCTGGGATTTCTTTGGAAGGAATGATGCTAAAGCTGAAACTCCAGCACTTTGACCTCATGCGAAGAGTTGACTCACTGGAAAAGACTCTGATGCTGGGAGGGACTGGGGGCAAGAGGAGAAGGGGACGACAGAGGATGAGATGGCTGGATGGCATCACTGACTCGATGGACGTGAGTCTCAGTGAACTCCAGGAGTTGGTAATGGACAGGAAGGCCTGGCGTGCTGCGATTCATGGGGTTGCAAAGAGTTGGACACGACTGAGTGACTGACGTAATATAGAAAGTAGATAACCAACCAGGATCTGTTATATAGCACAGAGAACTCTAGTCAATATTCTGTAGTAACCTATATGAGAAATGAATCTGAAAAAGAATAGGTATATACATGTGTATAACTGAATCACTCTGCTGCACAGCAGAAACTAACACATTATAAATGTTGTGTTTATTTATTGTTCTCCAATAAATATTAATTTTAAAAAATTTAATAATCAAGTTATATGCATACAAATATATATGGGGTTTTAGCAAGTTTCTTGGCATGTATTGCACTTTCCAAATATAGTTGTCATTTTGGATATGGTGAAATAATAACTCAGGGAAATATATTTCATGTTTATGTACAGAATGTTTATGTGTATGTATATATAAATATATATGTATATGCATGCTTATATATTTAAACTTAATTCAAAAAAGCATGCTTATATATTTAAATTTAATCAGAAAAAATACACAATTTCTTTATTCCACTTTTTCTGATGAAAGCATTGCTAGTATTTCAGAGAACAATTTCCTTTTTCTTTTTTATGAAAAAGTTTATCAAAGCATAAAAATATGTGTTGTTTTTATAGTTTCAGAGTAAATGATAGTAAATTTCACACACCATTTAGAAATGGTTCCAGCCCCTTGCACTCTGAAACACAGTTCCTGCACTATATTTTCTCCTTCTTTCTTCTCCATAGGGGCAAAAGTTATATAAACTTGCCATCTGCTCTAAGACTTTCTAGCCATCACAACTGCAGTTAAAACCATGCAAATAATTCAGTTCAGACAAGAATGATGCCTTAATTTTCATTTATTTTAGTGTAATTCAATTAAATCCATTAAGGCCACTTTCTCACTCCACAAGGTTACTCAGGTTCTTGTTTGCTTCCATTTAAGAATCCCAGACAAATTCAACATACCTCCATAATTTCATTCCTACAAAGCCTATTTTGTATAGCATCCTGACTCATACATTTAACTGCTAAAATGAGTTTTACCAATTTATTTTATATAGATACATTGTTACTATGATTAAAATTGTTTTGATATTGAATAAAAATATCTTTGTTGAGGAAGAAAAATCACCTAGGAGTCTATTCATGCCCTATAACAAGGTGAAAACATATGCAGAAAGGAACATAATACATAGGACCCCAAAGATGAAGAATATGATTCTGGGGCTGCTTCATCTTCATTGGGAAAAAAAAAAAAAAAAAAACTCATACAATGCACAGAAATACAATATCATAATAGCACAACTATAGGGTACTGTTGTAAATTCCTACACTGGAAAGATTGTCAGGCTTTCATCCTGAGTCTCTAGCTTCCTGTTGAGTCCACAGTAAGATGTTTATGGATTCCATTTTGAACAAAATATTTTGGGAAGGCAGATGAGGAACAGAATACATTTGGGAGCACTTGGGTAGGCCTATTTGAGGAGTCTTTGATGATTAATAAAATTTGTCAGGTTAATAAACAGATGAAGATATGTCAGAAGAAACAGCAGGTTATTCCTGTAGTGATTTTCTGAACTCTTGCATGACTCAAAATTAATAAAAGTTCCTGTAGGATATTCTAATATTTCCAGCTAAAACCTCATCCATGTGTTCAGTTGACAAATATTTATTGATTGCTGACTGCGTGCATGGGGATAAAGAGGTATTAGAGACATACTGAGCTTATTATGTGAGAAAAAGTGAGAAAAAGTAGAAAGGGGGTGTAGTCATAGGGCTGTGACAGGGCTAGGATAAGGTGTGTGAAACACGCAAACAGGCATCTGATCCCATCTGGACATTTAGGAAAAAATCAAGAATTTAAGTTCTGCTAATTTTTTTTTTTCTTTTAAACTGGAGAATAATTGCTTTACAATGCTGTGCTGGTCTCTGCCATAAACCAATGCAAATCAGTCATAATTATATATGTGTGTTTTGTACGCTTGGCAAAACTAACGAAGCAGGTCAAAGGCAAAAATAATTTTGCTCAAAGAAAGCACTGGTCATAGCAAACACTCTCTTCCAACAACACAAGACTCTACACATGGATATCATCAGATGGTCAACACCGAAATTAGACTGATTTTATTCTTTGCAGGCAAAGATGGAGAAGCTCTCTGCACTCAGCAAAAACAAGATTGGAAGGTGACTGTGACTCAAATCATGAACTCCTTATTGCCAAATTCAAACTTAAATTGAAGAAACTAGAGAAAATGATGAGACGTTGCAGGTATGGCCTAAATCAAATCCCTAACAATTATACAATAGAAGTGACAAATAAATTCAAGGGATTAGATCTAATAGAGAGACTACCTGAAAACTGTGGATGGCGATTCATGACATTGTGCAGGAAGCAGTGATCAAGACCATCTCCAAGAAAAAGAACTGCAAAAAGGCAAAATGGTTGACTGAGCAGGTCTTACAAATAACTGAGAAAAGAAGAGAAGCTAAAGCCAAAGGAGAAGAAGAAAGATATACCCATTTCAATGCATAGTTCCAAAGAATAGCAAGGAGAGATAAGAAAGCCTTCCTCAGAGATCAATGAAAGGAAATAGAGGAAAACAATAGAATGGGAAAGACTAGAGATTTCTTCAAGAAAATTAGAGATACCAAGGGAACATTTCATGCAAAGATGGGCACACTGAAGGACAGAAATGATATGGACCTAACAAGAAACCGAAGATATTAAGGAGATGGCAAGAATACACAGAACTATAAGAAAAGATCTTCATGACCCAGATAACCATGATGGTGTGATCACTGGACTAGAGCCAGACATCCTGGAATGTGAAGTCAAGTGCTTAGGAAAGATGCTTAGGAAGCATCACTATGAACAAAGCTAGTGGAGGTGATGGAATTCCAGTTGAGCTATTTCAAATCCCTAAAAGATGATGCTGTGAAAGTGCTGCACTCAATATGCCAGCAAATTTGGAAAACTCAGCAGTGTCCACAAGACTAGAAAAGTCAGTTTTCATTCCAATCCCAAAGAAAGGCAATGACAAAGGATGCTCAAACTGCTGCACAACTGCAGTCGTCCCAGATGTTAGCAAAATAATGTGCAAAATTCCCCAAGCTAGATTTCAATAGTACATGAACTTCCAGATGTTCAAGCTGGATTTAGAAAAGGCAGAAGAACCAGAAATCAAATTGCCAACATCCTCTGGATCATTGAAAAGGCAAGAGCCCCAGAAAAACTTTTGTTCTATTGACTACGCCAAAGCCTTTGACTGTGTGGATCACAACAAACTGTGTAAAATTCTTAAAGAAATGGTAATATCAGGACACCTGACCTGCTTCCTGAGAAATCTGTATGCAGGTCAAGAAGCAACAGTTAGAACTAGACATGGAACAACAGATTGGTTCCAATTCAGGAAAGGAGTATGTCAAGGCTGTATATTGTCACCCTGCTTATTTAAGTTATATGCAGTGTGCATCATGCAGAATGCCAGGCTGGATGAAGCACAAGTTGCAATCAGGATTGCTGCAAGAAATATCAATAGCCTCAGATATGCAGATGATACCACCCTTATGGCAGAAAGCAAAGAAGAACTAAAGAGCCTCTTGATGAAAGTGAAAGAAGAGAGTGAAAAGGTTGGCTTGAAACACAACATTCAGAAAACAAAGATCATGGCATCTGGTCCCATCACCTCATGGCAAATAAATGGGGAAAAAGTGGAAACAGTGAGAGGCTTTATTTTGGGGGGCTCCAAAAACACTGCAGATGGTAACTGCAGCAATGAAATGAAAAAAAAAAAAAAAAGCTTACTTATTGGAAGAAAAGTTATGACCAACCTAAACAGCATATTAAAAAGCAGAGACATTAATTTGCCAACAAAGGTCCATCTAGTCAAAGCTATGGTTTTTCCAGTAGTCATGTATAGATGTGAGGGTTGAACTATAAAGAAAGCTGAGCACCAAAGAATTGATGCTTTTGAACTGTGGTGTTGGAGAAGACTCTTGAGAGTCCCTTGGACTGCAAGGAGACCCAAGCAGTCCATCCTAAAGGAGATAAGTCCTGGGTGTTCATTGGAAGGACTGATGTTGAAGCTGAAACTCCAATACTTTGGCCACCTGATGCGAAGAGCTGACTCATTGGAAAAGACCCTGATGCTAGGAATGATTGAGGGCAGGAGGAGAAGGGGATGACAGAGGATGAGATGGTTGGATGGCATCATCGACTCGATGGACATGGGTTTGGGTGGACTCTGAGAATTGGTGATGGACAGGGTGGCCTGCCATGCTGTGGTTCATGGAGTCACAACTGAACTGAACTGATGCTGAGAAAGAATGAAGGCAGGAGAAGAAGGGAATGACAGAAGATGAGATTTATGTCAGAGAGTGTTTTGTCTATGTTCTTCTCTAGGTGTTTTATAGTTTCTGGTCTTACGTTTAGATCTTTCATCCATTTTGAGTTTAATACTTGCACCTTCAAAATTACAAAACCTGAATTGTGCAATGCATTTATAATGGTATTATATTGTTTATGTTAGTGTTATATTTATACTAAGGTATATTATTATAGTATATTTTAAGTAAGTAAGGCATATGTTGTAAATTTAAGATTTATAAAACTCAGTAAAGTATGACTTAAATGTAATATTGCTCTGGACAATGTAGATTGCTTCTTATTTCTGAGACAGAAAAATATTTCAGAGTAAGAATGATTGGAAAATAGAGACTGCTGAAGTTTTGATCAGCCTCACTCCCATCAAAACAAAGTTATGTTTGTTTCATAAGTATTTTTTTAACCTATATTTGAGTACCAGGCACTCTTCTAGATAACGAAGTTTCAGGTAGGAATAAAACTGATGAGGTAGTAAGATCATAATCCTGGGAGTCATTAGGAACTCTCTCTTCTTCACTAATCCATGCACTCATTCACAGACTCTTCTATGCATCACATTTAGCAAAAATTATTTTTCTTATCTGGCAGCCACAGTCCTAGGTCCAGGAATTCAACAGTGAGGAAAGCTAAGTTCAGATTTCCCTCTTAAAATCTAAAATCTAATGCAAGAGACAGAATTTACACAAATAATCACAAAGTAAATATTTAAAGACATCATATTTAATATGATACAGGAAAATTCATGAAAATATGGATGACTGCAAGATCAAAGATAGCTTTCTCTAAAAAAAAAATGTATTTAGCACAAAAAATCAAGGCTGTCTGGAAAGAAATATTATTAGTTTTAAGGAAAGAGAATTCCAGACAGCACTACATGTTTAAAAGCTATAAAGCAGAAAAGAATTTGACACATTTAAGACCTGAGAAAAAATATCCACAGTCTGGAGTGTGAGGAGCAAGAGGAGCAGTCATGATTAAGTAGAGCAGGCTGTGGGGATGTCATGAGGTACGTTGAGTGTTCTCATTTAAGAAATTAAAGCAAATATAATGAAAAACTAAAAGAAAAAAGTGTATATATGTATGTGGAATATCAGAAGGATACAAATGAAGTTATCTACAACACAGAAAAAGAGTCACAGATATAGGAACTTATGGTTAGCAGAGAGTAACGGGAGAAGGATAAATTGGGAGACTGGGATTGATGTATACACTGCTATGTATACAATAGGTATATAATAATATATAATATATAATAATAACAATATAAGGACCTATGATATAGCACCAGGAACACTACTCAACAATCTGCAACAATCTGTATGGGAAAAGGATCTTCTAGGAAGAGTGGATATATGTACAACAGAAGCAGTTTGCTGTACACCTGAAACTAACACAAATTGCAAATCAAATATATTCCCATATATTGTTTTAAATGCATAGAAAAACCTGGTAAAGATTTCCAAGCAGCAGAATTACCTATCAGTGGTCATCAGAAAGGAAGTTCTTTGAGTTTATCTTTTGTGCTTTTATTATTCTGTGCTTTTATTATTTGTGCTTTTACAAATTTGTTAAATTTTCAGATAAAATGTAGTATATCCATGTCCTTATATTTTAATACTCTAAGAAAATAACAGAAACACTATATTTGAAAAGGGGATTTACTTGAATATAAAGTTATTTTAGTATTTATTTTAATGAAGAATCCCAAAGTAAAATTTTCTACAATAAATGCATTGAAGATTTTCCCTCAAGATTAAGTACTGTTGCCCTTGGATCACCCTGCTACCAAAACAGACTTCCTCTCAAGTTTATAAAGAATAGTCTGACAGTCTACAGAGTATAATAGGAAAATTGGGTTTCATATCCTTGTTTGATTTGTTGTTCAGTCTCTCAGTAGAATCTGGCTCTTTGCAATGCCATGGACTGCAGCATGCCAAGCTTCCCGTCCTTCCATATCTCCCTCAGTTTGTGCAAACTCGTGTTCATTGTGTTGGTAATGCCATCCGACTATCTCATCCTCTTATCGTCCCCTTCTCTTCCTGCCTTCAGTCTTTCCCAGCATCAGAGTCTTTTCCAATGAGTCAGTTCTTCACATCAGATGGCCAAAGTATTGGAGCTTCAGCTTCATATTGAGTCCTTCCAATGAATATTGAGGACTGATTTCCTTTAGGATTAACTGGTTTGATCTCCTTGCAGTCCAAAGGACTCTTAAGAGTCTTGTTGAACACCACAGTTCAAAAGCATCAGTTCTTTGGTGTTCATCTCTCTTTATGGTCCAACTCTTGCATTCGTTTATGAGTACTGGAAAAACCATAGCTTTGACTAGACAGACCTTGTCAGCAAAGTAATGTCTCTACTTTTTAATATGCTGTCTAGGTTGGTCATAGCTTTTTTTTTTCAAGGAGCAAGCATCTTTTAATTTCAGGGCTGTGGTTACCAACAACAGTGATTGTGGAGCCAGAGATAATAAAATCTGTCATTATTTCTACTTTCTCCCTTCTATTTGGCATGAAGTGACAGGACCAGATGCCATGATTTTAGTTTTTTGAATGTTGAGTTTTAAGCCAGCTTTTTTACACTCCTCTTTCATCTTCATCTTTCATTCCTCTTCATTTTCTGCCATTAGGGTGCTGCCATCTGCATATCTGAGGTTATTGATATTTCTCTCCACAGTCTTGATTCCAGCTGTGCTTCATCCAGCCCAGCATTTCCCATGATGTACTGTGCATAGAAGTTAAATAAGTAAGTAAAGCAAAGTCGCTAAGTCGTGTCTGACTCTTTGTGAGCCCATGGACTGTAGCCTATCAGGCTCTCTGTCTATGGGATTTTCCAGGCAAGAGTACTGGAGTGGGTTGCCATTTCCTTCTCCAGGGGATCTTTCTGACCCAGGGATTGAAACCCGGTCTCCAGCATTAAATAAGCAGGGTGAGGGTGATAATATATAGCTTTGATGTGTTCCTTCTCCAGCTTGGAATAAGTCCATTGTTCCATGTTAGGTTCCAACTGTTATTTCTTGAGCTGCATACAGTTTTCTCAGGAGGCAGATAAGGTCATCTGATCACTTCAGTTCAGATCAGTCGTTCAGTCATGTCAGACTATTTGCGACCCCATGAATCGCAGCATGCCAGGCCTCCCTGTCCATCACCAACTCCCGGAGTTCACTCAGACTCACGTCCATCGAGTCAGTGAGGCCATCCAGCCATCTCATCCTCTGTCGTCCCCTTTTCCTCTTGCCCCCAATCCCTCCCAGCATCAGAGTCTTTTCCAATGAGTCAGCTCTTCGCATGAGGTGGCCAAAGTACTGGAGTTTCAGCTTTAGCATCATTCCTTCCAAAGAAATCCCAGGGCTGATCTCCTTCAGAATGGACTGGTGGGATCTCCTTGCAGTCCAAGGGACTCTCAAGAGTCTTCTCCAACATCACAGTTCAAACGCATCAATTCTACGGAGCTCAGCCTTCTTCACAGTCCAACTCTCACATCCATACATGACCACCGGAAAAACCATAGCCTTGACTAGACGGACCTTTGCTGGCAAAGTAATGTCTCTGCTTTTGAATATGCTATCTAGGTTGGTCATAACTTTCCTTCCAAGGAGTAAGCGTCTTTTAATTTCATGGCTGCAGTCACCATCTGCAGTGATTTTGAAGTCCAAAAAAATAAAGTCTGACACTGTTTCCCCTGTTTCCCCATCTATTTCCCATTAAGTGATGGGACCAGATGCCATGATCTTCATTTTCTGAATGTTGAGCTTTAAGCCAACTTTTTCACTCTCCACTTTCACTTTCATCAAGAGGCTTTTTAGTTCCTCTTCACTTTCTGCCATAAGGGTGGTGTCATCTGCATATCTGAGGTTATTGATATTTCTCCCGGCAGTCTTGATTCCAGCTTGTGTTTCTTCCAGTCCAGCGTTTCTCATGATGTACTCTGCATATAAGTTAAATAAGCAAGGTGACAATATACAACCTTGACATGTTCCTTTTCCTATAGTCCCATCTTTTTAAGAATTTTCCACCATTTGTTGTGATCCATACAGGCAAAAGCTTTAGTGTGGTCAGTGAAGCAGAAGTAGATATTTTTCTGGAATTCTCTAGCCTTTTCTATAACTCAATGGATCTTGGAAATTTGATCACCGCCTTTTTTTAAATCCAGCTTGAACATCTGGAAGTTCTCGGTTCATGTACTATTAAAGCCTAGCTTGAAGGATTTTGAGCTTTACTTTGCTAGCCTGTGATGAGTGCAGTTGTTCAGTAGTTTAAACATTCTTTGGTATTCGAGAAAAACTGATCTTTTCCAGTCCTGTTGCCACTGCTGAATTTCCAAATTTGTTGTCATATTGAGTGCAGCACTTTAATAGCATCTTTTAGGATTTAAATTAGCTCAGATGGAATTCCATCAGCTCCACTAGCTTTGTTCATAGTGATGCTTCCTGAGGCCCACTTAACTTCACTTTCCAGGACATCTGGCTCTATGTGAGTGACCACACAGTCATGCTTATCCAGGTTATTAAGATTTTTTTTGTCTTGTTCTTCTGTATCTTATTGCCCTCTTCTTAATATCTTCCACTTCTATTAGGTCCATACCATTACTGTCCTTTATTGTTCCTATCTTTGCATGAACTGTTCCCTTGGTATCTCTGATTTTCTTGAGGATGTCTCTAGTTTTTCCCCTTCTTGTTTTTCCTCTGTCTATGCATTGATCACTTAAAAATACTTTATCTCACCTTGCTATTCTCTGGAACTCTGCATTCAGATGGATATATCTTTACTTTGCTCCTTTGGCTTTACCTTCCTTTTCTCTGCTATTTGTAAGGCCTCTTCAGACAACTATTTTACTCTTTTTTATTTATTTTTCTTGGGTCGATTTTCATCACTGTCTCCTGTATAATGTTAAGAACCTCCAGCCATAGTTCTTCAGGCACTCTGTCTATCAGATCTAATCCCTTGAATCTATTTACTTCCATTGTATTATCATAAGGATTTGACTAAGGTCATAACTGAATGGTCTAGTGGTTTTGCCTATGTTCTTCAATTTAAGTCTGAATTTTGCAATCCCACATCCATGATCTGAGCCACAGCCATCTCCGGTCTTGTTTTTGCTGATGTTATAGAGCTTCTCCATTTTCAGCTGCAAAGAATAATCTGATTTCAGTATTGACCATCTGGTGAAGTCCATGTGTAGAGTTAGCTCTTGTGTTGCTGGAAGAGTGTGTGTGCTATGACTATCAAATTCTATTTCATCATTGGAAATGGTGGGCTGGATGTAGATCAAGCTAAAATCAAGATTCTGGGGAGAAATATCAATAACCTCAGATAAGCAGATGATATCACCCTAATGACAGACAGTGAAGAGGAACTAAAAAGAGCCTTCTGATGAAGGTGAAAGAGAACAGTGAAAAAGCTGGCTTAAAAGAAAACATTGAAAAAAAACTAGATCATAGATGGCATCCAGTCCCATCATATCATGGCAAATAGATGGAAAACAATGGAAACTTTATTTTGGTTGCCTCCAAAATCACTATGGACGGTGACTGCAGCCATCAAATTAAAAAATTCTTCCTCCTTAGAAGAAAGGCTATGCCAATCCTAGCATATTAAAAAGCAGAGATATTCCTTTGTCAACAAAAGTCATTATAGTCAAAGCTATGGTTTTTCCAGTAGTAACGTACGAATGTGAGATTTGGACTATAAAAAGTACTGAGTACACAAGACATAAAAGATATGGGTTTGATCCCTGGTTCGGGAAGATCCCCTGGAGAAAGGACCGACAACCCACTCCAGTATTCTTGCCTGGAAAATCGCAAGGACAGAGGAGCCTGGCTGGCTACAGTTCATAGGGTCACAAATAGGCAGACACGCCTGAAGTGACTTATCATGCACACACTAGAATGGAGATACAAGGACTGAAAGTACAAAAACGAACTCATTTATAGGAGACATAACATAAAAACCAATAGAATATACATATGACACCCATGACAAATTCATGTTGATGTATGGCAAAAACAATAGAATATTATAAAGTAAATATACTCCATTTAAAATAATTTAAAAAACAAAACTATAGGACAGTTAAAAAAAAAGTTTGCTTAGAAAAAAAAAAGGATTTACTAGGTTAGGTTTATATTAGGAGCAATATATAAAAGTAATCATCTACTCACTGACTACAAATATTTACAAACATGGCTTTTAAAAAGACATTTGTTAATATAAATATAGTTGCAATATAAATACAAATATTTAACTTACCTAGGGATGAATGTAACAATAGGTAGAAAAATCTTTATGGAGAAAAATATAAAAATTCATTTACCAGCATTAAGAAAACATAACCAGTCAAATGATATTCATAGAAAAATTTTCTATAATGAAAATATTAGTCCTCCCAAAATTGATGCATAGTGGTGTATCATTGTGGTTTTGATTTGCATTTCCCTGATGAGTAGTGATGTTGAACACATTTTCATGTATTGGGGGACATTTGTATGTTGTTTGTGGACAAATGTGTATTCAAATAGTATTTTTATTTTACTCTTGTGTTGTATAAATTTATTATATATTATGGATATTATTTATCAAATATATGATTTGCAAATATTTTCTCCTGTTCTGTATCTTGACTTTTCGTTGTGTTTCTCATTCCGTATGTTATGCAAAAAATTTTTGGTTCAATGTAGTCCTACTTGCCTATTTTAATCTTTCTTTCCTGTGTTTTTGATGTTATTTCCAAGAAATCATTGCTGAGTCTAATGTCAAGAAACCTCTGTGATTTTTCTTCTCAGAGTTTTACAGCCTGTGTTGAAGTCTTTAATAAATTTTGAGTTGATTTTTATGTATAGTTTAAGCTAACTATCCAAATTTAATCTTTTAAATATAAATATCCAGTTTTCCCAACAACTTTTTTTGGAAGAAATTGCCCTCCCCCATATATTTGACCGGAGAAGGCAATGGCAACCCACTCCAGTACTCTTGCCTGGAAAATCCCTTGGGCAGAGGAGCCTGGTAGGCTGCAGTCAAAGGGGTTGCTAAGAGTCAGACACCACTGAGCAACTTCACTTTCACTTTTCACTTTCATGAATTGGAGAAGGAAATGGCAACCCACTCCAGTGTTCTTGCCTGGAGAATCCCAAGGACGGGGGAGCCTGGTGGGCTGCCGTCTATGGGGTTGCACAGAGTCAGACATGACTGAAGTGACTTAGCAGCAGCAGCAGCATACATTGACAGGGTATGTTCTTGATGCCTTGTCAAAGATCAATTGAATGTATATGTGTGGGCATATTTCTGTGTTAGCTCTGATACCTTACAGTGAGCAATGTCGGATTCATGATCTGTGAAGATGAAGATTTAGCTTCAGGGTCAGGCACCAGGCTTGACTGCTCAGGGCTCTTGTGTGGCTGAAGTTTTATTACAGTGAACAGGGGCAGAAAAAGCTTCTGACATGGACATCAGAAGAGGATGGAGAGTGCCTCCTCACTAGTCTTAGCAAGGGAGCTATATAATTTTTCAATTGGTTCTTACAGTAAATCAAAAGAATGTCTCAAGGCTGTAAAGGCCTTACCAGACCCACTCCCACAATTTACGTTTTAAAATGATGGGATTAGAACTAACAATAGAAAAATCTTACCAGACCCACTCTCACAATATACATTTTAAGATAACAGGTTCAGTCAGAAGGTTCTCAAGAAGGAGAAACATGTCCTCAAGCAGGATACATTGTTGTTATATGATCCTTAGAACAGAGTTGAAGCTGAGTTTTGTGTGTGTGTGTAATCATCAGCTCTGGGCTTTATGTGACTAAGACTAAGGAATGTAGAAAAGAAATATTTGTCCTTTTTTCGTCCTTGAGAACCCCAGACCCCTATCTCCCCCTTGAGAGTCAAAGACCCCTTTCTCCTCCTCGGGTCCCCAGACTTCTTATCAACCTACCTAAGAATTAACTCTCCCATTCCCCCCTTTTCATTTAGGAGAACTATGTTGCCCAGGGAAAGGGGCATCATTTTCATTCCATAACTCCTTCCTGTTTGGATGGCCACTGTCCCTAAATTTTTGAGGCAACACATTCTCTAACCCTCATATTGAGGGTCTCTGATACAGGGACACCAAGTAATATCTGGGAGAGGCTGTGGCACTCTGGTGCTTGGACAACCATTTGTAACTTAAAAGCTTTCAGATAGAAACAAATCCAGTTGTACAGTTACAGATGTAGGGAGAAAACAGTAAAAACAGAACAATTAGTGCCAGGGTCCAGCCCCGGCTGATCCAGGGTATTCGAAGGAGAGACGGTGTTGGTGACCTATTTATTTAAATATTCATCAAAGATATAAAGAGTAATAGAATGAGGATAGCTCAGTGAGGAAATTCAGTGGAGAAAAGTGGCTGAAATAAGGATAGCTCAGTAGGAAAATTCAGTGAAGAAAAGAGGCTGAATAAAATTCCAAAGCAGGGAATTTACGTCACCTACGAAGGCCGCAGGCATCCTCCCGTTATCCCGAAGGAGAGGAAACACCAACGCCTCCGAAGCCCAGGCAAAATTAGTAGGCTTGACAAGCTTCCCCGCCTCAGAGGAAAAGTTCAGCCAGAAGGTGGAAGAAAGAACGACATGGAGTGACCAAATTTCAGTGAAAAAAAAAGGGCGTACTTTATTTTCCAAAGTTATACCTTAAGTTGTGCATAGAGGATAATGGGGGAAGGGGTGAAGTCATGCAAGGACAGCAGTTCCTGATACTAATCGAAGCCAGGCTTTCAAACTTATCATATGCAAAGGTTTAGTGATTTACATCATCTTCTGGCCAGGAGGCCTGTTAACATTTTAAGAAACTTATTTTTCTCTAAAGGTGATTATTCTAAAGTCAGGCACCAGCCTCCAAAAAGCATTGGAGAAAGTTGCATTCCTATAGGGCAAAGGTGAGGTGGGATCAATCCAGAAAAGAATTAACTCAAGGGTCCAAGGTTACAAACATTGAGGCTACTACTTACATTTCTATACACCCATTATATCAATCAATACACTGCCAAGGACACAGTAGGTAAGGGATATGGAGACTTAGCAGCAAACACTGGCCCAATAAGTGAAAAACCCTTCACCAATACAATTTCTAATCAATCTTTTAACTACTCAAAGGAATCTGTGTTTAGACAGTTTAGAACATCTTCTGCCTCTCACAGTTGGGAGGCTCTGAAGAATCACATGTGGCCGGAAAAACCTATTCAGGCAGGCTAGAGGATTTCCAAAGGAGTTTGTAGGTTGAAACACTGTCACACCCAGGAATTATTAACTGGAGCTGTAAGCTAACTCTTTTTTCAGAGAGAGGTAGTGGGGGACAGCCCCCTGTAAACTCAGAGGTGTAGGTGAAAGCACAAAGCAGAAAGTAGGCAGACTCTGGTTTTGGGGGTAGATGCTCGAGAATTTCCAGGGGAACTCCTGAGGCTCGATCCCACCTTTGCGTATGCCAAGCCTCCTTCCTCATGACCTTTGCCATGGGTGGAGCTCGCTCCCAGCAAATTAGAATTATTATTATTAAGATAGTTTTCCACCATGAGGAGCTAGTTAACGTTTCCCAAAGTGAGGTGACTGATACTTCAGGAGTATCCATAGCCTCAATCATTGTGTTCATGTGTTTAGTAAAGTGAGTAATGTTAGTGCTCATAAATGGTATATATGTACAATACTGGGTGTGAATAATGGCACAAATTCTTCCTTGTGCAGCCATTAGAATATCTAAGGCCAATTTGCTTTGTAAAATCACCTTTCTAATTTGTATTTGTTTAGCATTAAGGGCTGAAATGGCTTTTTGAGAATCCTGTAAAGCTTGTTGACTAAATTAGTCAACTCTGTTGACTAAATAACATCTGTGGTTCCCAGAGAGGGAACAAATATTGCAGCCAGATAATCATGCCAGTGAAATACAGACCTTGCCCAACTAGTTTTAAGGTGTGAAAGATTAGCAGGCTTCTCTGGAAGGTCTGAAAATATGCAGCCATGAGTAAAAGCTAGACCTAGGGTATATCTCCCTATCCAGTCAGGGGAAGCCACATCCATAGGTAAGAGCCACATATCCAGTAGGTCCCATTTGCAGCAAGCCAGTGTGACTGAGGGATCCAGTCAGTCCCTGGGTACGGAAAAGAAGGACCTGAACTGTGATTGGAAAACACAGGAATGATTACATTGTATATTTTTTGAGGCAAAATCACAATTGTTTTCCAAGCATTATAATTAAGTTGTCGGCTAACTTTTGGGGATGGTTCTATTTGTTCCCAACATATGGGAGCATTAGATAGTAGGCATCCCTTTTCAAGAGTTAGCCATATGACCTCATCCCACATTTGATAAACATCAGGAAGAAAATCACCAGATCTAGACTCATTTACCTTCTTATGTGCAGCAAAATTGTCATTAAACCAAGATAATCTATAATTAAGTTGAAAGTCACTTTATGCCCATAGATAAGGTACAAAGTGTTACACCAGTCCATCTTAGGACTGCTAGATGTCATTGGATTAAAAAGAGGCATCACATGTGACCATTGTTGGTGAAGGTATTCACAGAAATGAAGAAGGTATTTTCCTAGAAGTTGAAAAACCAACCATGGGAAGCCTTCAACTGATAAAGAGGGGAGTTCTCCACAGACCCATCAATTAGACCAATTGTGGAATGTGGCATAGGAATGAGCCCAGGACAGGAAGGCATTGTCTTGAGGGTCAAACGGCAGACTCAGGACTTTTGGAATCAGCAGAAGCAGGCCCACATAGTTTATCAGGCCCATCTGTAAAGTTAAAGGTGAAAGCACAGAGGATAAAGAAATAAAATGACTTTGTTTAGTTTCAGTCAGGGTGCCACTTTTTAAATCAAGTGTGTTGCACCCACGAATCAATTCCTGGCACCTTGACAGCTGTGTGAGAAGAAAGAATAACCTGGTAATGGCCTTCCCAGAGGAGCTTGAGCAGTTGCCCCCCCCAGATCCCAATGTCTTTATTAGAACCTCGGTTCTTGGCTCAAACAGCAGTTTGTTTGACTCAGAGGCTGGGTCAGTAGTTACCCCCTGGATTTTTCTTTTGAAGGTCTGAAACCTGAGTCACATAGTTAATTCCAAGGCTTCAGGGTCTATTACAGTGTCTGTGTGTAAGAAGGGTCTTACATAGATACATTCAAAGGAGGACAGTCCCTCTTTTTTGGGGGGCAGTTTGAGTCCTCATTAAAGCTATGGGTAGAACTTTAAGGCAATTGTCCTGAGTCTCTTGAGTTAATTTACACAGATGTCTTTTAATAAATGTCTTTAGCCTTTTCTACCTTTCCTAAAGATTGGGATCTCCAGGTGACATTCTATTCCTAGAGCTTTTGACACCCCTTGAGTTACAACAGCTTTAAAGGAGGAGCCATTGTCTCTCTGGAGGCCCTGAGGCAACCCAATACTGAGAGTAATTTCATGGATTAAAATTTTTATAACTTCCTGAACCTGTTCACTACAGCAGAGAAAAGCCTCAATCCATCCAGTAAAGGTGTCTATCAAAACCTGTAAGTAAGAAAATTAGTTTGATTTTGGTATATGAGTAAAATCAATTTCCCAGTTCTCTGAAGGATACTTTCCACTTTGTTGTAACCCAGTTTTTGCTAGCTTTTCAGTCTTTGGGTTAATTTTTCTGACAAATCTCACATCTCTTGATAATGATCTTTAAAGTTTTCATTACATTTTTACCCTCAAGTAGGTCAGAAGCCATCTGGTAAGTGCTCTTAACACATAAATGAAAACTCTGGTGTAACCCCTTAAGAATTTTCCTTTGACCATTTTCAGGAATTGTTAATCGTCCATCCTTAGACTATCAGTTCAGTTCAATTCAGTTCAGTCGCTCAGTCGTGTCAGACTCTTTGCAACCTCATGAATTGCAGCACGCCAGTCTTCCCTGTCCATCACCAACTCCCGGAGTTCACTCAGACTCATGTCCATCGAGTCAGTGATGCCATCCAGCCATCTCATCCTCTGTCATCCCCTTCTCCTGTCCTCCTGTCTCCTCCCAGCATCAGAGTCTTTTCCAATGAATCAACACTTCGCATGAGGTGGCCAAAGTACTGGAGTTTCAGCTTCAGCATCATTCCTTCCAAAGAAATCCCAGGGCTGATCTCCTTCAGAATGGACTGGTGGGATCTCCTTGCAGTCCAAGGGACTCTCAAGAGTCTTCTCCAACATCACAGTTCAAACGCATCAATTCTACGGAGCTCAGCCTTCTTCACAGTCCAACTCTCAGATCCATACATAACCACTGGAAAAACCATAGCCTTGACTAGACGGACCTTTGTTGGCAAAGTAATGTCTCTGCTTTTCAATATGCTGTCTAGGTTGGTCATAACTTTCCTTCCAAGGAGTAAGCGTCTTTTAATTTCATGGCTGCAGTCACCATCTGCAGTGATTTTGGAGGCCCAAAAAATAAAGTCTGACACTGTTTCCACTGTTTCCCCATCTATTTCCAATGAAGTGATGGGACTAGATGCCATGATCTTTGTTTTCTGAATGTTGAGTTTTTTTTTTTTTTTTTTTTAATGGTCATTCCAAAGTCAGTTCATCTGAAAATGACAAATTATATGAAGTCTATGTTAATCTTTATTTAACTAAATGTTTTTAAAACTTCCTAAGCTCGAATGATATGTCACAAAATAGTGTCAGAAATATGAAGATATAAATTAAAACATTTGGATTGTACTGTCAGTTTTAATTTTAATAAAATAGATAATTTCCTACTACATGGAGAGCAGATCCATCCACTCATTGATAAATTTTTAGTAATATTTCCTATAAAAAGTTTAGTAGTTGATTGGGAATGAATCCATTAGAACATGATTTCTATAGGTACAGTGTTCCCATTCTCACCCCCATTCTTGCTAATTTTGAGAAAATTTTAAAATACAGAAAAGTACAAAAAATAAGACAAGATATCCATATACCACAATCCAGAATTAACCAGTATCTCAATATATTTTCTACAGTCTTTTTTTTTTTTTAAGAGAAATTGATGTTTATGTATAAAACTGAAGTCCCCCTCTAACAGCCCCCTCCCCCACACACATTCCCTTCCCTTTTCCACTCTTCACAGGCAACATTCCTCAACATAATAAAAGCTATATATGACAAATCCACAGCAAACATTATCCTCAATGGTGAAAAATTGAAAGCATTTCCCCTAAAGTCAGAAACAAGACAAGGGTACCCACATTCACCATTACTGTTCAACATAGTATTGGAAGTTTTGGCCACAGCAATCAGACCAGAAAAAGAAATAAAAGGAATCCAAATTGGAAAAGAAAGTAAAACTCTAACTGTTTGCCCATGACATGATCCTCTACGTTGAAAACCCTAAAGACTCCACCAGAAAATTTCTAGAACTAATCAATGAATATAGTAAAGTTGCAGGATATAAAATCAACACACAGAAATCCCTTGCATTCCTATACACTAATAAAGAGAAAATAGAAAGAGAAATTAAGGAAATAGTTCCATTCACCACTGCAACGAAAAGAATAAAATACTTAGGAATATACCTACCTAAAGAAACTGCTGCTGCTGCTAAGTCACTTCAGTTGTGTTCGACTCTGTTCGACCCCATAGACAGCAGCCCACTAGGCTCCTCTGTCCAGGCAAGAACACTGGAGTGGGTTGCCATTTCCTTCTCCAATGCATGAAAGTGAAAAGTGAAAGTGAATTCGCTCAGTCGTGCCCGACTCTTAGCGACCCCATGGACTGCAGCCTACCAGGCTCCTCCGTCCATGGGATTTTCCAGGCAAGAGTACTGGAGTGGGATGCCATTGACTTCTCCGACCTAAAGAAACTAAAGACCTATATATAGAAAACTATAAAACACTGGTGAAAGAAATCAAAGAGGACACTAATAGATGGAGAAATATACCATGTTCATGGATTGGAAGAATCAATATAGTGAAAATGAGTATACTACCCAAAGCAATTTATAGATTCAATGCAGTCCCTATCAAGCCACCAACGGTATTCTTCACAGAGCTAGAACAAATAATTTCACAATTTGTATGAATAAAAATTTCAAAAAAACCTCGAATAGCCAAAGCAATCTTGAGAAAGAAGAATGGAACTGGAGGATTTAACTTGCCTGACTTCAGGCTCTACTACAAAGTCACAGTCATCAAGACAGTATGGTACTGGCACAAAGACAGAAATATAGATCAATGGAACAAAATAGAAAGCCCAGAGATAAATCCACGCACATATGGACACCTTATCTTTGACAAAGGAGGCAAGAATATACAATGGATTAAAGACCATCTCTTTAACAAGTGGTGCTGGGAAATCTGGTCAACCACTTGTAAAAGAATGAAACTAGAACACTTTCTAATACCATACACAAAAATAAACTCAAAATGGATTAAAGATCTAAACATAAGACCAGAAATTATAAAACTCCTAGAAGAGAACATAGGCAAAACACTCTCTGACATATATCACAGCAGGATCCTCTATGACCCACCTCCCAAAATATTGGAAATAAAAGCAAAAATAAACAAATGGGACCTAATTAAACTTAAAAGTTTCTGCACAACAAAGGGAACTATAAAGAAGGTGAAAAGACAGCCTTCAGAATGGGAGAAAATAACATCAAGATTCCTTTTAGTTCTTCTTCACTTTCTGCCATAAGGGTGGTGCCATCTACATATCTGAGGTTATTGATATTTCTCCCGGCAATCTTGATTCCAGCTTGTGCTTCTTCCAGACCAGCGTTTCTCATGATGTACTCTGCATAGAAGTTAAATAAACAGGGTGAAAATATACAGCCTTGATGTACTCCTTTTCCTATTTGGAACCAGTCTGTTGTTCCATGTCCAGTTCTAACTGTTGCTTCCTGACCTGCATACAAATTTCTCAAGAGGCAGATCAGGTGGTCTGGCATTCCCATCTCTTTCAGAATTTACCACAGTTTATTGTGATCCACACAGGCAAAGGCTTTGGCATAGTCACTAAAGCAGAAATAGATGTTTTTCTGGAGCTCTCTTTCTTTTTCAATGATCCAGCGCATGTTTTGGCATTTTGATCTCTGGTTCCTCTACCTTTTCTAAAACCAGCTTGAACATCTGGAAGTTCACAGTTCACGTATTGCTGAAGCCTGACTTGGAGAATTTTGAGCATTACTTTACTAGCGTGTGAGATGAGTGTAATTATGCAGTAATTTGAGCATTCTTTGGCATCCTTTATCAGTAATTTTTGCTCTTCTTTTTTCGTATCTTTCTAATTCTTCCTCAGTGTGTTGTGGTTTTCCTTGTCCACCAGGACCTGTCCAGACTAGACGTGTTTACAGGATGGGATTCCTAAAGTGTCACTTTTCTTGCTTGGGAGTTAGCCAACTGATTTCCCTTGGCTACCTTACTCCCCTCCCTACTGTGCCCTTTCAAATGCATAATAGCTGCTTCTTTAGGACAATATACATCAGTTAAAAGTCTCAATCTCTTTGAATAGGTTCTCCTGTTCCCCTGTTGCTGTTTTAAATTGTCTTTCTTTCTGTATTGCAATATGAGCATGTAAATCAAATAAGCATATGTAGAATCAGTGTAGATATTTATTCGCTGTCCTTTGCTTATTTCTAGGGCTCCGGTCAAAGCAACAAGCTCAGCCAACCAACTGGGGCACTTGTACCAGGGAGAAGAGACTTCCTAAAACCTGTTCAGATATATTGCAACATGAGCATATAAAGTCAAAGAAGCATACTTAGAGTCAGTGTAGATATTTACTTGCTTCCCTTTGCTTAACTCTAGGGCTTGGGTCAAAGCAACAAGCTCAGCCAACTGGGTACTTTTATCAGGGGAAAGAGACTTTGTCTCTAAAACCTGTTCAGATATAACCACAGTATAACCTGTTTTCTGCTTCCCATTACTAACAAAAGAACTGCCATCTGTAAATGTATCCATGTCAGAATTGTCTAATTGGTATATTTATTAAACCTTCCTGAGCTGTGTAGTTAGAAATTGGTTGGGAACAGTCTCGATCGGGGGTTTCATCTTCCTTTTCAGAAAGTTTAAAAGTGGCAGGATTTAAGTTTCTACAAACTTAGAGCTTAGTTATTGATCCTTCTAACACAATGACTAATATTTAAGAAGCCAGCTGTCTGTTATCCATTAACTTTAGAGTTTAAGATTCCACTCATATTATGAGACGTCAGTACAGTAAGATTTTGCCCATTAGTAAACTTAGAGCTTCAGACACTAACAAAGCAATAACAGCAATTACTCTTAAACAATGTGGCCAGCCCCTGGGGAACTACATCTAATTCTCTACTTAGGTAAGCTAAAGTTTGCTGGTGAGGGCTTTGGGGTTGTGTCATCACTCCCAAGGCCATACCTTTCTTTTTGGTAACATAGATTAAACTCTGGTCCCATGGGCAGGCTTAAAGCAGGAACCTGC
This sequence comes from Bos taurus, assembly GCF_002263795.3. Lineage (NCBI taxonomy): Eukaryota > Metazoa > Chordata > Mammalia > Artiodactyla > Bovidae > Bos > Bos taurus. The sequence continues at coordinate 7,726,514 of NC_037343.1, forward strand.
AGGAGAGCAGTTTGAAGAGACTTAAAAGCCATTTGAGTCTCTGGGGACCAAACCAGCCTGTGGATTTTGGCCTGCTAAGTCTCAGTTATACATTTAGATAAAGGCTGGGCATGTTCCCTATAACCTGGAATCCAAATGAGGCAGTAACTTGTGATACCCAAGAATCCTTTCACTTGTCTCAAGGTCATAGTTAGGGGATGATTTAGTATAAGTTTAATTCTCTTGGGACCTATGGCCCTTCCCTTCTGATATGATTAGGCCCAGATATTAAACAGATTGTTAACAGAGTTGAGCCTTTTCCCTTGATGCCTTATAATCACAGCTGGTGAGAAAGTTTAAGAAATCTTTTGAGGTTTGTGAGCAAGCTTCCTCTGTCTCAGCACAATGCAGAATATCATCTACATATCGTAGCACCACTGCCTTGGGGCTATTAAAGTTTTGTAGGCTTTGTGATAGGCTCTGCCCGAATAAGTGAGGGTGATCACAAAACCCTTGAGGCAAAACTGTTCAGGTTAACTGAGAAGTTTTCTGGGTAGGATCCTCAAAGTCAAATGAAAATTTGCTTTCCTCCAACAATGGTATAGTAAAGAAAGCAGGCTTCAAATCAGTAACTGAAAAATATTTGGCTTGTTCAGGAATTTCAGACAATAAAGTATAAGGATTAGGCACCACAGGGTATAAAGGAACCACAGCCTCATTTATTATTTGTAAGTCTTGAACTAGTCTTCATTTATTATTTGATTTTTTACACCCAAAATAGGACTGTGGCATGGACTGTTAAAGGGAATTAATAGCTTCTGTTCCTTTAAATTTTCAATGATGAGTTTTAAATCTTTCTTAACATTGGGCTTTAGTGGATACTGCTTTTAATGTGGAAATGGGTGAGGGTCTTTAAGCTTAATAATGACAGGAGCAACATTTTGTGCTCAACCCATCTTTTTCCATCAACCCACACTCTAGGATTTACATTTTGTTTAGTTAATGGGAGAGAAAGAGCAGTCTCCACATTCATTAAAACAGAGACCTGGACCTTGCTCAGTATATCCCTCCCCAGAAGGGGTGAGGGAGACTCAGGAACAATCAGAAACTAATGATAAAACAGCACAGAATCCCAGTTGCTGCTTAAAGGATGACTGGATAATACTATTTGGCTCATCCAGACAGTTCCATTACAGCAGTGGATCAGGAGGAAAGTGGACCGGGGCTTCAGTGAACACAGAGAAAGTTGCCCCAGTGTTGAAAAGAAAATCAACCGATTGCCCACCCCCACTCCCCACAGTTATTAATACTGTGTTCCTCAGGTGTTATTAGGATGGGAGCTTGTGTGGGAACCCCCAGGCATCTTCAGTTCTGATTATCCTGAGAGTTAAACCCCTGAGGTGTATGTCTTTCAGAGCAGTTTCTCCTTGCGTGTGGTACTTTATAGCCTTGACAGGGGGCTGAGGGTGCTCAAACATCTGAGAACAACCTTGTGTGAGATGCCCCTCCTTTTCACAGTAATTTCAAGTCTGTCCCTTTCACCTGGGTTCCTCTGGGCATTTTTCTCTCAGTCTGATTCATAGCAGTTTTCACTGCCATCACTAGGATCTCGGCCTTTGATTCTTTTCTGTTTTTGTTTCTCCTCTTCATATTCTCTACTTTAATAATCTGTCTGAGTCAGCTGCAACATTTTTTCTAAAGACTGATTCGGTCCAAATGTCTGTTTTTGTAACTTACGGTCAATATCTGGAGGTGACTGTATGAGGAATTTATCTTTTAAGATCTTCTCTCCCTCTGCACTCTCAAGAGAAATATTAGTGAACTTTTGAAGGCCTTCCTGAAGTCTTTCTAGAATCTGCCAGAGACTTACTTCTCTCCTTGTTTTGTCAGCCAACTTAGCATAATTTAGAGGCTTAGTTTGGGCTCTTTTAAGCCATTCAATAATGCAATTGACAAAGTAGGTCTGCTCTCATCTCTGTTCCTCTTTGTGATAATGTTAGTCTGGCTCTGTTATGGTAACTGCTTGGTCCCTAGTAAGAAGGAGAGCTATTTTGTGCTCCTTCTTTCCTCTTGCCTCACATTCAAGCCATTCATCTCCAAAAGTAGTAGCTTCCCCAAAACGCAAGCTCTTGTGTCAGGAGTCAGCGTCTGTCTGAAGACATACATTGCACCACTCAAAGTAAGCTTATAAAGTAAAGTTAGTCTCGTAAAGGCTTCTGGATCCTCTAGATAGTCTATCAGATCTCTCTTTATTTCTTGTACCTCTGGGTAAAAATTTTATGGATGGGTTATTTTTCCCATTGGGGGCCTCCTGAAGAGGCAGTAACTTGTGTGGCTGTTCCTCAGCTTCTCTAACTACCCTTGCATACATTCCCAGGAATAGATTAGAGAAACCTGTTTTTTCTCATCCTCATCCTGTATCTCATCCTCTGTCTCATCTTTTCTATCTTGTATTTTACCCTTAGTTTTGGTTGTCTGAGCCTTCTCTAATTTGACTGTCTGAATTCCTGTTGAAACCAGTTTAGTCTAAGACTGTATTGGAACTGGGTTTGTTTGAACTTCTCTGGAGACTGAGGCAATGCTTCTTGAAGGTATGCCTTGACCCTCAGCTTCCTCAATTGGTAGCCCCAGATGCAGGGGCAGAGTAAGAGGACAGGAGGAAGCTGAAGGCTTTACACCCAAATCTGTGCCCATAGGACACAAGTCTGGCATATCTTGCAGAAAGAAAAAGACAACACATTTGTCACTTCTACCATTTCCCTTGTTTTCTACAGAACTGGTCTAGTGGTAAAGTTCAGTTCAGTTCAGTGGCTCAGTCATGTCCGACTCTTTGTGACGCCATGGACTGCAGCACACCTAGTTGTTAAACAATATCATAATTAAGAGACCCTTTAAGTGGCCATTGTTTGTCACCCTCCAATGGATATTATGGCCATGCAGGTTTGCAAAAGAAAGTCAGATGTGTCTACTTGAAGCTCTGGGAATCAAACTTACTCCAGTTTTTTAGGACACAATCCAAGGGTATCGGTTTGGAACTTTGAGTAGCTCCCATCTATAAGAGAAAAAAATGTGATGTTCAGTACCCCCCCCCCTTTTTTTTCCACCAGAGGTGCCCCTCCCTGCTCTAGATGGGGTGGAGACAGACTTTACACTGAAGCTTTCCTTCTCTGGTTGATCTTAGCCTGTTTCCTTACCGATGCAGGCTTCTTATTTGTTCCCTTCAGCACTTGTTCTACTATCAAGGTGGGGTGGAGATGCACCAGGGGTAGACCTGACGACATCCCAAATTGATTTCCAGTTATTTACCACCAAAACCTTTGTTTGATTTGCTCTTTTCCTCTGATGCCACCTGGGGTGTAACAGAGTAATTTCCCAGAAAGTTTCGCAAGCTAGGACTACTAGCAGAAGCATCCATCTTCCATGTGCCCATGCACATTCTTGAGTACAGTCCTGACTGGAGTAGAAGCAGTGAGTCATCACCCCATTAGTAAGCCACTGAAGAGCTTTATCTAGTCCAATAGAGCTAGAACTATCAAAGGAAGAATCCCACTGTACTTCCAAACTGGGATTCCTGACCTATGTTCTTAGAAACCTCATGCTCAGCAGCAGCATTTCCATCCATGTTGTTTGGAGGCACATCTATGGCAAGGATTCACCTTTGGGACTCTGACCCCATGTGGAAGTAGCTAAGAGAGACACTGCTGAAGCTAGAATTCCACCGAGTTCCCAAACGTGCTTCTAGAGCTAGAGTTCCACTTCATTCCTGTTAGGTAGGTAGAATAGGGGAAAGGAATGGCGGTGGCTAAAAGACAACGAAGGTCAAAGGAAGGTCTGAGGACCAGAGTGAAGACTTTAGGCAGAACAAACAGCACTGCTGGCTAAGCCCTACTTGCATATGGCAGGCCCAGGTGGAGGAAAAAACATATAAAAGGAGGAGCCAAAGCGCTTTCTCACGGACTCTCTCCCACGTGCGTGCGCTCTTCTCTCTCTCTCTCTCTCTCCTGCTATCTTCTAAATAAAATGGCGCTGTAACACTGATTTGCTAGTTTGTCCAAGACCTGAGAGCGGTGATGTGCCAAGGGCTTTAATGTCCGTTGCTCCAAATCTTTGTTGTGACGAGACAAAAACCGAGGAACATACACTCGCGTGACATCTATAGAAGATAGAACATACACTTGCGTGTCATCTATGGTGCCGTGACTCGGATATAACCTGGCTGAAACAACCTCTGCGTGGAAGAGGCCAAGCACAGCAGGAGCCCAGCTCAGCGAAGCTCCCGCGCTAGAAGCAGAAGGCAAATAAACCCAGCGCAGGGGAAGGCCCATAGTGCTGGAAACCAGGACAGTGAAAAACGAACTCAGCAGAAAGCTCATGTGGCCCAGTTTCAGATTCCAGAAGACCTCCAGTTAAGGTAAGAGGTCCTCGCTCCTATGGCTGGAGGGACCTTTACAATCTCTCATTTCTTGTTTCCTCAAACCTCCTGCAAACAGGCGGGTGGCAGGGGCACAACTGAGGGACTCTGGAGAGGCTACTCCTCAGTATGTCCCAAAGGCGCTATCTGCTGAGCCCCAGTGGGGGTTCTTCTGTCCTTTCTCTTCTCTTTGCCAGAGATCAGTCCAATGAAACTGTGAGCACTGGTCAGATATTTAGCAAATTTTCCAGCGGGCTATGAAGGGGATTCCGTGGCACGTTTTCCCCACTGCTTTTTCCTCCTGTCCTTCAGCTCTTTCCCAGGACTCAAGCCTGGCCAAAACTAATGAAACTCAGGCTCTGATGTCTCACTGCAAAAATTCATTGAGAGACAAAGCGATAAGAGGTAGATTTTTTAGGATCCAGAGAGAAGCCACCCTTCAGTGTGTGAACCATTGCTGAGGGCAAGGGCTGTGGCCATGGTATTAGGCCTGGCTAGGTTTTGTGAGGGGATGGAATTCATATGCTAATGAGTGAGAGGATCATCCCAGCCATTGAGGAACCACTCACTCCTCCCTCTTTTGACCTTGTGCCTTGGAGCTGTCCTGCCACCTCTGGCTGTGTCTGTTGGCTTATAGATTGGGGATTAAGGTTTACTTGAATTTGACTTGTCATCTTGGACCCAATTGATTTTACTTGGTTTACATTATACCCTTGTGCTATGTCATTCTTTCAAAAGTTGTGCTCTGCCCCCTTCCCTCCTGTTTCATGCTCTTTCCCTGAGCCCCATCCAGGCCCACAAGGCTGCCTCTACAATCTTCTGGAGAGACAACCAGAAAATAGTTGGCCTTGGGAGGGAAATACTCTATAATATCCAACCCCCTAATCCTACCCAATACTGGTCACACTGGAGATCTTGGGGATGCCCAAACTCCAGTCCGGGGGGTCCCAGGAGGTCATCACGCCTTGACCTGCCTAGAGATTGGTCTTCAAAATGTTGTCACGCCTCAACCTGTTCGGGGATCCTCTAGTCCCAGGGGTCCCAGGAGGTCGTCATGCCTCGACCTGCCCAGGGGACCCAATCCTCTGGAGGCTGTCATGCCTCGACCTGCCCGGGGATTTGATCTCTAGGAGGCTGTCACACCTCAGTCTGCCTGGGGATCTGCACCCTGACCCGGGGACACCTGGCTCTCAGGTTGCAACAGTTCTGGGTAAGATGAAGTATTCCCATCCACGGTGGGCAAACTAGCAATGAGTTATGAATCTCTTAATTCTACCCAGCACTGGTCACACTGGAGATCTTGGGGATGCCCAAACTCCAGTCCGGGGTGTCCCAGGAGGTCATCACACCTTGACCTGCCTAGGGATCGGTCTTCGAAAGGTTGTCACGCCTCAACCTGTTCGGGGATCCTCTAGTCCCAGGGGTCCCAGGAGGTCGTCACGCCTCGACCTGCCCGGGACCCAGTCCTCAGGAGGCCGTCACATCTCGACCTTCCCAGGGATTCGATCTCTAGGAGGCTGTCATGCCTCAGCCTGCCTGGGGATCTGCACCTTGACTCAGGGACACCTGGCTCTCAGGTTGCAACTGTTCTGGGTAGGATAAGCTTCAGAAAGACTCACCCTTAAGGAAATCGAAAGAGGTATTTTTCTTTTCTCCCTGTCATGACTGTCTTTCAGATGGGACATAATCAATCCACTTCCCGGCAGACGCCCTTGAAATGTATCCTTGATAACTGGAAGCTGTTTGTCCCTCTAGCTCTAAGGAGAAGTCGTTTGAAATTTTTTTGTGCCACTGCGTGGCCACAGTATCCACTGGGGGACGAGGAACACTAGCCTGAGGATGGAACTTTAAATTACAATACCATCCTGCAATTAGAATTATTCAGCAAAAGACAAGGGAAATGGACAGAGATCCCCTATGTCCAAATTTTCTTCCGACTAAGAGATATGAAGGAACTCTGTCTTAAGTATGGGATTGTAGTACGCCCTAAAAGTGAGCCCACTAGGCAAATAATGTTAGGCACAGGCAACCAAGAAAAGGAACCCCCTCATGAAGGCTCACCTGCCACAGCTCCCGAGTTGCCTGGTGCTCCTTCCTCGTACCCAAATGTGCCCCCATATCCGGGAGCACCTCCTCCACAAAAGCCAGCTCGAGTATGTCCCTTAGTTGAAACTGGAGGAGAATTTGGACCAACCCGGGTCCATAAGCCCTTCTCCCTCTTAGAACTAAGGCAAATCAAACAAGACCTGGGAAGCTATACAGATGAACTGAGCAAATATATAGATACATTCCAACATATTACCTTGGCATTTGACTTGACATGGAAAGACATCATGGTCATATTTAGTCAAACTTTATCTGATCCTGAACATACCAGGGTCTTAAAGGAAGCCTGGAGGTATGCAACAGGGCTCCCCATGTCCAGTGATAGATACCCAGTAGAGGAAACTGCAGTCCCCTCCTCCGATCCTAATTGGAATTATAATGACCCTGAGCACATCTGGGAAAGAGATCATTTTCTAATCTGTATGAAGGCAGGACTGAAAGCAGCCCAACAAAAAGTAATTAGCTATGCCCTGGTCTCAGCAATAACTCAGGAGCCCAATGAGAACCCCATTGCCTTTCTGGAGAGGCTAAAAGAGGTACTCCAAAAGTTTATCAACCTGGACTTAGACTCTTACAAGGGATGGGTGATTTTAAAGGACAAATACCTGTCCCAATGTGCATCAGATATCAGAATTAAGTTACAGCAGCTACAACAGCAGGACCCTGCTGCCTCTTTAGATGAGATGGTCCAGACAGCCACCAATACCTTTTATAACAGAGAACAGGAGAAGGAGGCCAAGGCCCAGAAGAAGGAGAGAAAGAAAGAGACAAGGCATGCCCAGATGCTGGCCACCCTCCAGAGAAGCCCTATGGCAAACCCAGAGTCCTTGAGGGACAAGGCATGAGACAGATGCCTGATCTGTAGACAGGCAGGGCATTGGGTCAAAGAGTGTCCAAACCATGACAAGTCTCCTAGAACGGCTTGCCACAAATGCCATCAACTGGGACATTGGGCGGCACTCTGCACTTGGGACCCAAGAGCCTCAAGGTCAAGCGCCAAGCCTACCCTCACGATGGTTCAAGAGGACTGAAGCGGCCCACTCCAGCCAGCCCGCCTGTCACAGATAACCATCATGGGGCTGGAGCCAAGGGTGCAACTGGATGTGGCAGGTAGGTCTGAGAATTTCTTGGTTGACACAGGGGCTACCTACTCTGTCTTGATCTCCTACTCCGGAGCCTTCTCCTCCCAAACCTGTACCATTTTGGGTGCTACAGGAAAAGCAACTACTAAAAGATTCACCCGAGCACTTCTTTGTTGCTGGGATGGACAAATATTTTCCCACCAGTTTCTGGTGGTCCCTGAGTGTCCTACCCCCTTATTGGGGAGAGATATACTCACTAAACTGGGGACCACCCTTGTGATGGGAAGTTTTTCAACCCCTAGAGCTCTACAGCTCCTAGTTACTACTGAAGAACCCATTACGCCTTCAATAGAGAGGAACCAAAAACTATGGGAAGACAAAATTAACCCCCAGGTGTGGGACTAGGGGATTCCTGGACAAGCCCACCAAGCTGAACCGGTCATCATTGTCCTCCGAGATCCCACTCGGTTTCCTAACCAGAAACAATATCCTCTCAAAAGAGAGGCTCGGGAGGGACTACAGCCTTTAATAAATAAATTCCTTGCTTTTGGGCTATTGGTCCCCACCAGTTCACCATGTAACACCCCAATCCTCTCAGTAAAGAAAAAAGATGGAACCTGGTGAATGGTTCAAGATCTCCGGATTATAAATGAAGCTGTAGTCCCCCTCCATCCCACAGTACCCAATCCCTATGTAATCTTGGGAGAAATCCCACCCAGTGCCAAGTGGTTTACAGTCTTGGATCTCAAAGATGCATTTTTTTTTTTTTTTTTTTTTGCATACCACTGGCTAAAGAATCCCAATACCTTTTTGCCTTTGAGTGGGAAGCCCCATGAGAAAAACACCAACAGATGACTTGGATAGTATTACCTCAGGGGTTCAGAGATAGCCCCCACATGTTTGGACAGGCCCTGAGCTGGGATCTCCTAGATCTGGACCTGGGACCTAATGGGAAAATATTACAATATGTAGATGAACTACTAATCTGCTGTCCAGATGAGAAAAGTGCCCAACAACACGCAATTCAGGTTCTAAACTTCTTGGCAGAAAGGGGATATAAAGTCTCCCATGCTAAGGCACAGATGGTCGAGACAAAGGTCACTTACCTGGGAGTTCAGATTACACACGGGTCCAGGAGGCTGTCCTCTGATCGGGTACAAGGAATCCTCCAGTTGCCCTCTCCCACGACTCGAAAACATTTGCGAGCTTTCTTGGGGCTAACTGGTTATTGTAGAATCTGGATACCCAATTATGGTCTAATTGCCCAGCCTTTATATGAAAGCTTAAAGGGACGAGATGATTCAATCCCGCTGATATGGGGAACTCCTCAAAAGAAGGCAGAGGCTACACTAAAACAGGCCTTAACTCAGGCACCTGCCTTGAGGTTGCCAGACCCAGAAAAAGCATTCCAACTTTATGTCCATGAAAGAGAGGGAATAGCCTTGGGAGTGTTAACTCAAAGGTTGGGATCTGAGCCCCAGCCTGTAGCTTACTTATCCAAGAGGCTCAATCCAACTTCCAGAGGTTGACCTCCCTGCCTTCGAAATCTTGCAGCTATTGCAATCATGATAGAAGATGCTTTAAAACTCTCCTTTGGGGGAAAACTAACTATTTTTACCAGCCACCAAGTAAAACAACTCCTAAATGGGAGAGGCCATTTATGGATGTCTGATCAAAGAATCCTCAGATATCAAGTAATGCTGATGGAAAATCCAGGCCTCACTATATCCCCTTGTGAGGTTCTTAACCCAGCCACCCTTCTACCTACCCCCGAGGGCTCTCTCCCGTTTCACTCTTGTCTAGAAACCTTGGACCACTGGACAAAACCCCGATAGGGATTGTCAGAAGATCCTCTGACCAATCCTGAGGAAATCTGGTACACTGATGGAAGCAGCTTTGTCTTGGATGGAAAAAGAAGAGCCGGGTATGCAGTAGTCTCCAATTTTGAGACCATAGAGGATAAGCCTCTGCCACCAGGTACTTCAGCCCAATTAGCTGAGCTCATAGCTCTGACTCGGGCTTTAGAGCTGGGAAAAGGAAAAATAGCCATTTACACTGACTCCAAGTATGCCTTTCTGATGCTACATGCACATGCGGCTGTTTGGAAAGAAAGGGGCCACTTGACCACCCGAGGGTCCCCAATCAAATATGGTGATCAGATTCTTTGACTCTTGGAGGCAGTCCATCTGCCCACTGAGGTTTCAGTCTCCCACTGTAAAGGACACCAAAAAGGGAACACGGAAGTGGCACGAGGGAACCAAGCAGCTGATCAGGCAGCTAGGAGAGCAGCATTACAGAACCATGACCTAATAGGGATTGCCACCTTAGTTGCACAGACTAATTTGCCAGAAACTCCTTCATATACTGAAGGTGAGATTCTTAAAGCTAAGAGCAAGGGCTTTCAAGAAGATCATATGGGGTGGTTCCAAAAGGAGGGACTCCTTTTTCTGCCTGGAAACCTCCAATGGAAGTTGGTTAACTCTTTACATGCCACTACTCATTTAGGAGAAAAGGCCCTCCAAAGATTACTAGAAAGGTCCTTCAGAGGAACAGGCCTCCAAACAACTATAAGACAGGTGGTCTCCTCTTGTCCCACTTGCCAATTAAACAACCCCCAAGGAGCTCGAAGACCCCAGCTGTCCCAGCCCATCCAACGACGTGGGGCCTACCCAGGAGAGGATTGGCAGATGGACTTCACCCAGATGCCAGTTTCTCAAGGGTATAAATACTTATTAGTTATGATAGATACATTCACAGAATGGATTGAAGGCTTTCCCACCTGGACCGAGAAGGCTGAGGAGGTGGTAAAAAAACTTCTCCATGAAATCATTCCAAGATTTGGTCTGCCCAGGTCATTACAAAGGGACAATGGAACATCATTTACTTCTAAGGTCACCCAAGGAGTCTCGAAAGCATTGGACATTATTATTATCTTCATTGTGCCTGGAGGCCTCAATCTTCAGGAAAAGTAGAAAGAGCCAATCAATTCTTAAAATCAGTGATAAAAAAGATAACCCAGGAGACCTCCCTGGGATGGAAGGAGGCTTTACCAATGGCTCTCCTCCGCACTCGCATTGCCCCTAAGGAACAGGTTGGTCTTAGTCCTTATGAGATGCTATATGGGAGACCTTTTGTTTATGTCAATAACCTCTTCCTAGATTCAGAGGTTCAGACCCTCCAGTCTTATACCATAGCCATTAGGCAATTCCAAAAGGATATATGCTTGTGGGGTATGAACCAGGACTCAAAAGATTCTAAAGAGTCACCACTATATGCTCCAGGAACTCAAGTCCTAATTAAAGTCTGGACAGATGGGTCCCCAAAGGCTCAACTCCAGACCACATGGAAGGGCCCCTACCCTGTAATACCTTCTACCCCCCACAGCAGTCAAGGATACCAGGACCTGACTCGGATTCACTACTCACAAGTCAAGCCATGGAAGAAAACAGAAGAGGACACTCAATACACCTGTGAGCCCCTGGGAGATCTCAGATACCTATTCAGGACTACTAGTGAGTGCCATTCTAATGAACACCCCCACAATCTGGTTTCTGGGAATAAGATTTCTCAGGATAACTCTAAAGAGCCAACACAGCTTGACAGAGACTGTACTCCAAAACAGACAGGAGACAGATCTTCTGATCCCTGAACAAGGAGGGACTTGAGCCATCCTGGCCATGTGAATTTAAAATTGACCAATGTCCCTACTAGTCCTTGTTATGCTATATTGATGATGCCTATGATTATTCCATGTACTGTCAATTGTCTAATCTGTTTTGTCTCTGTCCAGGTCAACCAGCTACAACATGCAGTGCCAGTTCATCAAAGATATAAAACTACAGCTGATCATAGAAAATATCACACACCCTTGGACACCGCTAGAAGGACTCTGAGGATTGAGACTAGCAAGAGGGGGAGGCCCAATACCCCTCGCCGCCCCAGTTCAGCAGGAAGTAGCCAGAAAGACCTCGACGCCCCTATTCCCAAAGAATTGGGCCTCCCATTTCTTGAGGGGGGAATGTTAGGTAGGTAGACTAGGGAAAAGGAGTCCAAAATGGCGGTGGCTAAAAGACAAGGAAGGTCCGAGGACCAGAGTGAAGACTTCAGGCAGAACAAACAGCACTCCTGGCTAAGCCCTATTTGCATAGGGCAGGCCCAGGTGGAGGAAAAAAACATATAAAAGGAGGAGCCAAAGCGCTTTCTCACGGACTCTCTCTCCTGCGTGCGTGCGCTCTTTTCTTTCTCTCTCTCTCTCTCTTCCTATCTTCTAAATAAAATGTAGCTGTAACACTGATTTGCCTAAGAGCTGTAACACAGTTTGTCCAAGACCTGAGATCGGTGATGCACTGAGGGCTTTAATGCCCATTGCTCCAAATCTTTGTTGTGATGAGACAAAGAACCGAGGAACATACACTTGCATAACATCTATAGCAGATAGAACATACACTCGGCGTGACAATTCCCAAATGTGCTCCATCAAGTCTGGGTTCCCCATGACTACCAAGCTTGGGGTCTAAGTAGAATTACACAGTAATGACTAATGAATCACAAATCCCTTGAAAGTCTATGATCTGCCAGATTAGATTAGTAATTCTAACTCCCCAGGCAGTTATCAAATGATTAAAGAGACCAGGAAAAGATAACCAAAAAAGGAAAGTTTAGTCCACATGCTTCACCCGTTTCTGGCCACTCTGCTCATAGGGATATTGGGTGTCTCTTGGCATTGGTAGGTCTGTATGAACCCCTGACAAGGCTCCCACTTTTGGGTTGCCTTCAGTCATTAGAAGGCACCGCAAAACATCAAAGCTGGGCTCATCACTCGCTTTGCAGAGAGCGCGTCTCAAACTTGCAACTTTAATTCACATAAACACACCTTACAGTTAGTAGAGTAAAAGGAGAAACATCTGTAGAGTAAAAGAAGAAACCAGCTAGAGCTCTGAGTATCTTTACCTACCTCGTCCTGAGGATCACAGACAAGCCCCCAAGATGATAGCTTCCAGTTAACATTGTCAGATTTGGGAACTGTGAAGTCAAAGATTTAGCTTCAGTATCAGGACCAGGTTTCACTACTCTTGTGTGGTTGAAGTTTTATTACAGTGAAAAGGAACAGAGAAGGGGATGGAGAGTGACCCCTCACTAGTCTTAGCAAGGGAACTGTATACTTTTTCAATTGGCTATTACAGTAAATCAAAAGAATGTCTCAAGGTTTTAATGGTCTTACCAGACCCACTCCCACAATTTGCATTTTAAAATGATGGGATTAGAACTAACAGTACAAAGATTTTACCAGACCCACTCTCACCATATACATTTTAAGATAACAGGATCAATCAGAAGGTTCTCAAGAAGGAGAAAATAGGATCCTTAAGTCATTAAGTAAGATCCATTGTTGTTATATAATCCTTAGTACAGAGTTTAAGGTGAGTTGTTTTGTTGTATAATCATCAGGTCTGGGCTTAAAGAGAAAAAAAAAAAAAAGGCATTTTATGTGACTAAGACTAGGAAAAAATTATTTGTCCTTTTCCTCCTCCTTGGAGACCACAGACTTCTTATCAACCTACTTGAGAATTAACTGTCTCAGCTCTTCTTTTCCATTGGTCTGTATGTCTGTCTTTATGTCCAGAACATGTCATTTTAATTACTGTAGCTTTGAAATATATTTTAAAGTCAGAAATTTGATCTCTCTGGCTTCATTCTTCTTTTTCAAGATTGCTTTGATTATTCTGGGTTTTTCATGCTCCCATATAAACCTTATAGTTTGTTTTCTTTATAAAAAAATACTGTTGGGATTTAATGGAGATAATATTGAATCTATAGATTCCTTTGAATAGTAAGTACATTTACCAGTATTGTTTTTCAGTTCATGAACATGGCTTGTCTTATCATTTATTTATATACTATTTAATATTTTCTATAAATTTTGAAGTTTTCAGTGTACAAGTATTCGATCTTAAGTTAACTGTATTCCTAAATATTTCATTCTTTTACATCCTAACAAGACCATATCATGGAAAAACAGAAAATCTGAACAAACGAATAACATGTTGGGGGATTAAATCGATAATCAAAATATCCATCTAAATCATTGATCAGTGTTACAGAAAGTGAAAAAAAAAGTCAGTGCTTTAGGGCCACAGATATTTAATGTAACTATAGATAACTGATATTGGTATTTAAGGAAGCCTGTCCATTACTGGTATTGTTTATAACAAATCAAAGTGAAACAGGCTATCCAACTACTGAGCCTGGAAACCATTCTTACCTATTTAAGTATAAAAAAGTAGTTATTGTTTGCTGACTATTAAAAATATGTGTATCTTTATGAAGGTCCCATAGTTTAAAGTTGCTCCTTCCTCAACAATCTTGTACAGCAATCATTTTTGTCCATTAGTCAAAACAAGAAAATCCGAGCTTAGGAAGCCAGTAATTTCCAAACTTTGCAATTTATAAGGTAGCACATTTTGGATTCATTCCAGAGCCTCCTGACTACCAATCTGGTATTCTTGTCCTCAACATGTACACAACTTTCCTAACAGATTTCAAACACTCTCATGATGTTCCTCCCCAAAGTTTTCCTGATAGATCAGTGAAGTTCATGTTGTAAAACCACAAAGCTGCAAAACTCTCACAGTCTCCTTACCTGTCAGCTTTTCAGAAACATGGATTTGCATTTGGGAAAATAACAAGTTGTGATTCAACAGGGAAATATTGGAATCTAAAAGCCATTTAATGCTCCATACTTCTATCTCTGTGTTGGCATGCAAATACATAAACACACACACACACACACACACACATTTATGTATCTGATTTTTTTTAATTTATTTAGTTTTAATTTAAGTATAATTGCTTTATAATATTGCTCTGGTTTCTGCCATACATTAACATGAATTAGCCATAGGTATACATATGTCCTGGAGAAGGCAATGGCACCCCACTCCAGTACTCTTGCCTGGAAAATCCCATGGATGGAGAAGCCTGGTAGGCTGCAGTCCATGGGGTCGCTGAGGGTCAGACATGACTGAGCGACTTCACTTTCACTTTTCACTTTCATACATTGGAGAAGGAAATGGCAACCCACTCCAGTGTTCTTGCCTGGAGAATCCCAGGGACGGGGGAGCCTGGTGGGCTGCTGTCTCTTGGGTCACACAAAGTCGGACACTACTGAAGTGACTTAGCAGCAGCAGCATACATATGTCCCCTCATTCTTGAACCTCCCTCCCACCTTCCACCCTTTCCCACTCCTCTAGGTTGTTACAGAGCCTTGGTTTAAGTTCCCTGAGTCATACAGAAATTTTCCATTAGCTCTCTAATTTGCATATGGTACTGCGTATGCTTCCATGCTGCTCTCTCCATTCGTCTCATCTGGGCTTCCCTCATAACTCAGTTGGTAAAGAATCTGCCTGCAATTCAGGAGATCCTAGTTCGATGATTGGGTTGGGAAGATCCGCTTGAAAAAGGATAGGCTACATACTCCAGTATTCTTGGGCTCCCCTTGTGGCTCAGCTGGTAAAGAATCCGCCTGCAATGTGGGAAACCTGGGTTCAATCTCTAGATTGGGAAGATCCCCTGAAGAAGGGAAAGGCTAACCATTGCAGTCTTCTGGCCTGGATGGGGTCGTAAAGAGTCAGATATGACCGAGCGACCTTCACCTTGACTCTCTCCTTCCTCCCCACCACACATGTCCATAAGTCTGTTCTCTATGTCTGCATCTCCATTGCTTCCCTGCAAATAAGTTCATCAATACCATCGTTTTGATTCCATGTATATGTGTTATATGTGATATTTATTATATATATGATTTTGTATTAATTTTTACAAGAATATATTGGGATAAACAATGTGTTGTATTTTAAATCTGGATTATAATTAATATTAGCCATATACTGTTTATTTTATAGGACTTTGGTGATTGTTGGAATTTGTACTACTACTGATATTATTTTAGTACATCTGCTAGCTACAGTAGTAAATAGTGCATTTGCTCAATTAATTTATGACAAAGGAGCTACGAATATACAGTGGGGAAAGACAGTCCAACAAATGGTGTTGAGACAACTGGTCAGCCACATGCCAAAAAAAAAAAAAAAAAACTGAATCACTATCTTACACTACACACAAAAATTAACTCAAAAGAGAGTTTAAACACTTGCATATAATACTTAAAACCACAGAATCTCTCCCCAGTTTTCTCAGTCCATTAAATTCCTCATTAAATAATGTGCATTGACGGACTCTAGAAATAACTATAGCACCAAGGAAAAAACTGCAGCAGCTATCGATAGGAAGGACATTGTTCCCCATCAGATATTATGCTTGAGCATACATAAGTGATTAGAAAAATCCAAATTGTCCGTGGAAGCAAAAACTTTGATGAAGGTTCTAAACAACCCTTTCTTTGAAGAGAGAAACGATAGGAAACATGATTTTATCAAGTACCTAGTTTTTTTTTTTTTTTTAATCTACAGGAAAGATGAGTTCTGTAAAATAAGAGCTAAAATGATTAAATTATAAAGTAAACTTTGAGTTGAAACACCCACTATGATGACTAACCAAAACAACAGAAAATAACAAGTGCTGGTAAGTATTTGGAGAAATAGGAGTGCTTGTGCAATGCTAGTGGGGATGTAAAATGATTTTCTTTGCTGCTATCACATATAGTAGCTTACATGTGTGCTTAGTTGCTCAGTCGAACCTGACTCTCTACAATCCCATGGACTATAGGCTTCCAGGTTCTTCTGTCCATGGGGTTTCCCTGGAAAGAATACTGGAGTGTGTTGCCATTTCCTCCTCCAGGGGATCTCTGAGTGTCCTTACATTAAGACCAGAATTACTATACGACTAGAAATTCCACTCCTAAGCTATATAGCCCAAAGTACTGAAAACAGATACTCAAACAAATAGTTGTACACTGATGTTTATGGCAAGACTACTTGCAGTAGCAAAAAGGTCACTATGGACACAGCCCAAATACCAATGGATAGATGAATAGACAAATTGTAGCATTTTACATACCATGGAATATTACTCAAGCATAAAAGAAATTAAATACTGATACGTGCTAAAGACAAAAATGAAGGTAGAAAACATTATGCTAAGTGAAAGAGTCAAGATGCAAAAAGTCACATATTGCAAGATTTCATTGATACTAAACATCCAGAATATGTTAATACAGTAGAGACAAAGCAGATGCGTGGTTGTCAGGGACTAGGAAGAGGTGTAAATAGAGAATAATTGCTTAATGGGTAAAAAGGTTTATTTTGGGATGATGAAGTGTTTTTGAACTAGTTAAAGCAGTAGTTGTACTGCATTGTGAATAAATTAAATGTCCCTGAATTATTCACTTTGAAATGCTTAATCTGATGTTATGTGAATTTCACATCAACAAAAAGATGAAAATAAAGTTGAGGTAAAAGTAAATTTTGATGAGTCAGGCAAGAATTAATACTCCAGAGGATTGGAGAGAAAAGCTAGTAATTGCCAAGGGGCAATATAATCAAACAAAGAATATTGTAGAGAAAACACACAGGGCAAACACATGCATGTTAATTATACAAAGAAATATGTCTGCATATCAGTCTTCCTTCAGACATTTCTTCATTCAACTAAATGTAGGAAAAATCAAAATAATATATTGAGAGTCTTGAAGTGAAGAGTACTAACAAAAGTATATAGCATGAACATTTTATTTATACATGAATGTTGTAGAAATGTTTTTAGTTTTACAAAATTGGATAAAACTACACAAAAGTGGATAAATAATTGATTTTATTTTCATGAATGAAAATATTTGAAAGAACTTAAAAATATGAAGGAAATACTACAGAAAACAGTCTAGAGATTCCTCAAAAAATCAAATATAACACTATTTTGATCCATCAATTCCAATCCTGAGTATATATCTGAAGAAAACAGAAATAATAATTCAAAAAGATATGTACACCCCAGTGTTCACAGCAGCACTGTTTACAATTGCCAAGATATGGAAGCAATTTAACTTTCCATCAACACAGGAGTGGATAAAAAATATGTAATATATACCATATATATTATATTTTATATATATGTCATATATAACTATTACATATAAGGCTTCCCTAGTGGCTCAATGGTAAAGAATCCACCTGCAATACAGGAGACCAAGGTTCTATCCCTAGGTTGGGAAGATTCCCTGGAGGAGGCCATGGCAACCTGCTCCAGTATTCTTGCCTGGAGAACCCCACGGACAGAGGAACCTGTGGGCAATAGTCCATAGTGTCACAGTCAAACATGACTGAAGTGACTGAGCATGCACACATGCACATATTATATATATTAAGTGCATACAATGGAATGTTACTCTCATAAAAAGAGTTCAAATGTGTGGTTACCAGAGGTGACTGGACTATTGGGGAGGGAGAACTGAATGAAAGTGATCAAAAGGAACAAACTTACTGTTATAAATAAGGGGTGTAATAGCAATATGATAAATAGAGTTAACACTGCTATCTATCATATATGAGAATTAAGAGAGCAAATCCTGAGATTTTTTATCAAAATAGTTGTTTCTATTTCTTTAATTTTATTCCTATCAGAGATGATGGATGTTCACTGAATGTACTGTGGTCATCATTTCCTGATGTATGTAAGTCAAATTACTATGCTGTATATTTTAAACTTGGTCAGGTCTGTGTGTCAATTATATATACATGAAACTGGAAGAAAATGCAAAAAAAAAAAAAAAATATATATATATATATATATATATATATATATACATACACACACACATCACCAACTCCCAGAGTTCACTCAGACTCATGTCCATCGAGTCATGGATGCCATCCAGCCATCTCATCCTCTCGTCCCCTTCTGATCCTACCCGAATCCTTCCCAGCATCAGAGTATGTTCCAATGAGTCAACTCTTCACAAGAGGTGGCGAAAGTACAGCGGTTTCAGCTTTAGCATCATTCCTTCAAAAGAAATCCCAGGGCTGATCTCCTTCAGAATGGACTGGTTGGATCTCCTTGTAGTCCAAGGGACTCTCAAGTGTCTTCTCCAACACCACAGTTCAAAAGTATCAATTCTTCAGCGCTCAGCTTTCTTCACAGTCCAACTCTCACATCCATACATGAACACTGGAAAAACCATAGCCTTGACTAGACGGACCTTTGTTGGCAAAGTAATGTCTCTGCTTTTGAATATGCTATCTAGGTTGGTCATAACTTTCCTTCCAAGGAGTAAGCATCTGTTAATTTCATGGCTGCAATCACCATCTGCAGTGATTTTGGAGCCCCCAAAAATAAAGTCTGACACTGTTTCCCCATCTATTTGCCATAAAGTGATGGGACCAGATGCCATGATCTTCGTCTTCTGAATGTGGAGCTTTAAGCCAACTTTTTCACTCTCCACTTTCACTTTCATCAAGAGGCTTTTGAGTTCTTCTTCACTGTATATCTGAGGTTATTGATATTTCTCCCAGCAATCTTTATTCCAGCTTGTGCTTCTTCAAGCCCAGCATTTCTCATGATGTACTCTGCATATAAGTTAAACAAGCAGGGTGACAATATACAGCCTTGATGAACTCCTTTTCCTATTTGGAACCAGTCTGTTGTTCCATGTCCAGTTCTAACTGTTGCTTCCTGACCTGCATATAGGTTTCTCAAGAGGCAAGTCAGGTGATCTGGTATTCCCACCTCTTTCTGAATTTTCCACACTTTCTTGTGATCCACACAGTCAAAGGCTTTGGCATAGTCAATAAAGCAGAAATATATGTTTTTTCTGGAACTCTTTTGCTTTTTCCATGATCCAGTGGATGTTTGCAACTTGATCTCTGGTTCCTCTGCCTTTTCTAAAACCAGCTTGAATATCTGGAAGTTCACGGTTCACATATTGCTGAAGCCTGGCTTGGAGAATTTTGAGCATTACTTTACTAGCATGTGAGATGAGTGCAATTGTGTGGTAGTTTAGCATTCTTTGACATTGCCTTTCTTTGGGATTGGAATGAAAACTGACCTTTTCCAGTCCTGTGGCCACTGCTGAGTTTTCCAAATTTGCTGGCATATTGAGTGTAGCACTTTCACAGCATCATGTTTCAGGATTTGAAATAGCTCTACTGGAATTCCATCACTTCCAATAGCTTTGTTCATAGTGATGCTTCTAAGGCCCACCTGACTTCACATTCCAGGATGTCTGGCTCTAGGTCAGTGATCACAGCATCGTGATTATCTCGGTCGTGGAGATCTGTTTTTACAGTTCTTCTATGTATTCTTCAGAGAAGGCAATGGCACCCCACTCTGGTACTCTTGCCTGGAAAATCCCATAGGCAGAGGAGCCTGGTAGGCTGCAGTCCGTGGGGTCGCTAAGAGTCGGACACGACTGAGTGATTTCACTTTTACTTTTCACTTTCATGCATTGGAGAAGGAAATGGCAACCCACTCCATTGTTTTTGCCTGGAAAATCCCAGGGACGTGGAAGCCTGGTGGGCTACCGTCAATGTGGTCGCATAGAGTCTTACACGAATGAAGTGACTTAGCAGTCTGTGTGTTCTTGCCACCTCTTCTTAATATCTCCTGCTTCTGTTAGGTCCATACCATTTCTGTCCTTTATCGAGCCCTTCTTTGCATGAAATGTTCCCTTGGTATCTCTAATTTTCATGAAGAGATCTCTAGTCTTTCCCATTTTGTTGTTTTCCTCTATTTCTTTGCATTGATCGCTGAGGAAGGCTTTCTTATCTCTTCTTGCTATTCTTTGGAACTCTGCATTCAGATGCTTATATCTTTCCTTTTCTCCTTTGCTTTTGACTTCTCTCTTCCTTTCACAGCTATTTGTAAGGCCTCCCCAGACAGCCATTTTGCTTTTTTGCATTTCTTTTCCATGAGGATATCCTGTTATCTTAAAATGTGTATTATGGGAGTGGGTCTGATAAGATCTTTCTATTGTTAGTTCTAATCCTGTCGTCTTAAAATATAAATTGTGGGAATGGGTCTAGTAAGACCTTTACAACCTTGAGACATTCTTTTGATTTACTGTAATAACCAATTGAAAAAGTATAGACCTCCCTTGCTAAGACTAGTGAGGGGGCACTCTCCGTCCCCCTTCTGATGTTCATGTGAGAAGCTTGCTCTGTCCCTTTTCATAATTTAATAAAACTGCTACACAAAAGGTCTTGAGTGATCAAGCCTGGTCCATGGACCCAAAGCTAAATCATCTTTGGAGATCAGGAACCCATAAGCTATCATTTCCTAATTTTGCTAGGTATAGTTTGATTTTGGATATCAATAATTAAATGTTTTAAATCAACAAGGCACAATCAGAACAAATGTCACTGATAATTAGCACATAGGTAATGCATCTGTGAAATTTTAAGGGTATAATTCTAAAATTTTGTTTTAAGGGAACAATTTATTTTGATTCTTCTGAAATTCAATTTATATTTAAACATATTATATTTTATTTCATTAAAACCTAATAAGCTCTTGACAGAGAAAAAGAGTTTTTTGAACCCTACTAGAGAGAGATAGGGCTTCCCAGGTGGCATTAGTGGTTAAGATCCCCCCTGCCAATGGAGGAGACACAGGAGATGTGGGTTCGATCCCATGGTTGGGAAGATCCCTTGGAGAAGGTCACCGCAACCCACTCCAGCATTCTTGCCTGGAGAATTCCATGGATAGAGGAATCTGGCAGGCTACAGTCTGTGAGGTCTGTGGAGTTGGACACGACGGAGGAACAAACACATACACATGTGTAAGTTAAGTGTCATGCAAAATAAAACATTATGTTTCTATGTAACTGTTATTTCAAGTTTTCAAGTAAATATTCTGTGTTAAGAAAGATGGTGTTACATATCTAAAAAATAATCAATCTTCCAATAGATATACACTGACCTTGTAAAGTGTGATCTCTTAGTGGTAGTGGTATATTGAAGTGGATTACAAAAATTATGTTTTAAATCATATGCTAATTAAACTTCAGAGAAACTTCAAAGGAAAAATAGCGATCATATGAACAGGTACCCCAAATATAGTACAATGAAGTTATATAATATGAAACAATATATGTTGAAACATAAATAATTAATGTCTACTTTTATTGTAGACCTTAAATCGATATGGGAAAACAAGCGGAAATGTGTAAGCTCTATATAGAGAAGATGCCCAGAAATCAGTATTGTGAAATCAAAGATGGAAAAAGAGAACTTCAGAATTTGGGACACAGAGATGAATCGGTCTTCCGTATTTTTTAAAATGACTTACAAAATAAAACTGTAGAGAAAATGGGCAAAGTACATATTCTATCATGATAAAGAATGATTTCCTAGAGATTAAGAATTGTTTTTAATTTGGAAAAATTATACTAAGTCCTGAGCAAAATGAATGAAACAAATCTGTACCAAATGAATATAATAAAATGGTAGGACGTCAAAAAAGAAAGAAACATGCCAACTCATACTATTGGAAACAGTACAGTAGGAAATATCACAATTCTGGCATTAGAATTTGTCCTAAAGATAACAATACTAGCTTACTTTGTTTTTGTGTGTATATGTGTATGTGTTTTGTGTGATTCTTTTTCCTGTTTTTTTAGTTGCAGCACTGACATGTAACATTGTGCAGATTTAAGGTGTACAATTCGTTGATATGTTACATTTATGAAATAAGTGATTAGCACTCAGCTTTAGCTGACTCCTCTATCACATGACATCATTATCAGCTCTTTTTTTGTGGTGAGAAAAGTTAAGTTCTAGTTTCTTAGCAACTTTAAAGACAAAGTTTTAATTCAATCCATTGACCTAAGCTCAACGCTTTGTGTGTGTGTTCGTGTGTGTGTGTGTGTGTGTGTGTGTGTGTGTGATGAGTCCACTGTTACAGATACAGCTTAGTGTCTCTAAATTTAGACTTCTTGAAAACTCGTTGTCAACTCTTCTTTCCTTGAATAAAGTAGAAGTGATTAAAATGTTCAATTACAGAATCAACTGACAAATGACAAGCTACACAACAGATTCAAGAAATGAATTAAACTCAACATAGCACACAGATACTAAAATTAGTCTATTTCTGAGTAATTGTTTCAGTTCAGTTCAGTCGCTCAGTCGTATCCGACTCTTTGTGACCCCATGAACAGCACGCCAGGCCTCCCTGTCCATCACCAACTCCCGGAGTTCACTCAGACTCACGTCCATCGAGTCAGTGATGCCATCCAGCCCTCTCATCCTCTGTCATCCCCTTCTCCTCCTGCCCCCAATCCCTCCCAGCATCAGAGTCTTTTCCAATGAGTCAACTCTTCACATGAGGTGGCCAAAGTACTGGAGTTTCAGCTTTAGCATCATTCCTTCCAAAGAAATCCCAGGGCTGATCTCCTTCAGAATGGACTGGTAGGATCTCCTTGCAGTCCAAGGGACTCTCAAGAATCTTCTCCAACACCACAGTTCAAAGGTATCAATTCTTCAGCACTCAGCTTTCTTCACAGTCCAACTCTCACATCCATACATGAACACTGGAAAAACCATAGCCTTGACTAGACGAACCTTTGTTGGCAAAGTAATGTCTCTGCTTTTCAATATGATATCTAGGTTGGTCATAACTTTCATTCCAAGGACTAAGCGTCTTTTAATTTCATGGCTGCAGTCACCATCTGCAGTGATTTTGGAGCCCAGAAAAATAAAGTCTGACATCTATTTCCCATGAAGTGATGGGACCAGATGCCATTGAAGAAAGTAGGGTGTAATTGTTTAACATCTTGTAAATTCAAATGCAATCAATAATTTTCCCTAACCTTTATGAATATGGCTTGAATAAAAAATTTCAACTTTCTATTAGAGGAAAATACTCTTCATTTTGAGTTTTGAGTGACATTTTAAAATTCTAAGGTTAGAATTTTTATCCAGTGATAAATGCTCATTTTAAAAATAAAATAAACTCCCATGATAGAGAATAATGCAAAGAATAAAGTATCACTTTAAATATCACCATCAGGAGCATTTAGTATTTGTCAAATATTTCATAATTTAACAAATTATATGTATTTCATAAATTGGTATGTTACAAAGAGAAGTATGAGTGAATTGATAAGAAAAGAATAATTAAATTTTAGCAAAATTAAAAGACAACCTATGAAATGGGAGAAAATATTTGCAAATTCTACATCAATCTGGTAAGGGGTGACAAAATATATAAGAAACTCATTGAGGTCAACAGCAAGAAAACAATGACTAAAATATGGACAGAGTGCTTGTGTAAACAAATTTCGAAAGAAGAGATATAGGTGCCCAACAAATACCTGAAGAGATGCTCAACACCAAAGATAACATCAGTACTCATCAGGAAAGTACCTATCCGATATCACTTAATACCTGTTAGAAAAGTAAAGTTACCCTTGTTAGAATGGCTACCATCAATATGACAAGAGATAGGATGTGGAGAAAAAGGAATTCTGGTGCACTGTAGGTAGGAATATGAGATGTTCCAGCAATTATGGAAAACACTTCATGATGGAGGTTCATCATCAAGTGAAAAGTAGAATTACCATCTGATCTAATAATCCCACTTCTGGGTGTATAGCCAAGAAAATGAAATTAGTAACAGACATCTGCACTTCCATGTTTGTTGCAGAGTTATTCACAATAACCAAGATATGTAAATGAAGGGTCTCTCTACAGATGAATAAAGGAGATATTTTATACACACAATGGAATATTATTCAGCCACGAGAAAGAAGAAAATCTTGACATTTGTGACGACATGGATGGACCTTGAGGTCATTAAGTTAAGTGGAATTGTATGCTATCACTTTAAAAATCCAAATTCAGTCATACACATTGAAGCAGAAGAAAGGATTGTGGTCACCAAGGATTGAGGGGTGAAGAAAACGGGAGATGTTGGTTAAAGGATGCACAATTCTGGTTATAAGTTGAGTAAGTTCTGGGTTCTAATGTACAGCCTGGTGACTAAAGTTAACAATAATATTGATACTATATAACTGAAAGCTACTAAGAGATTAGATCTTAAATATTCTAACCACACACATATGCACACACAAGGGTTAATACACAGGTGATAGAAATGTTAACTAACCCTATTGTGATAATCATTTCACAATATTTAAGTGTCAAATCTTCATGTTGTACCCCTTAAACTTACACAATATTATATGTCAGTTATATATTGATTAACCTGAGGAAATGTTTTAAATAAAAATAGCCTATTATACAGAGTGAAGTAAGCCAGAAAGAAAAACACCAATACAGTATACTAACGCATATATATGAAATTTAGAAAGATGGTAATGATAACCCTGTATGCGAGACAACAAAATAGACACAGATGTACAGTACAGTCTTTTGGACTCTGTGGGAGAGGGAGAGGGTGGGATGATTTGGGAGAATGGCACTAAAACATGTATAATATCATATATGAAACAAATCGCCAGTCCAAGTTCGATGCATGACACTGGTTGCTTGGGGATGGTACAGGGAAGGAGGAGGGAGGGGGGTTCGGGATGGGGAACACATGTATACCTGTGGTGGATTCATGCTGATGTATGGCAAAACCAATACACTATTGTAAAGTAATTAAACTCCAATTAAAATAAATAGATTTATATTAAAAAATACCAACTAAAAATAAATTATTGAATAAATAAACATATGAGAGTTAAAAGGACGAGTCTTCTTTGCAGAGCAATTCAAAATAGCATATATAGGTGCTTCTCCCTTCAGGAGACATGCTTAATTATCAGACCCTCCACCTTCTCCTCCACCCACACCCCTACCCCCACCCCTGGTTGAAGTAAACTTAGGGACTTGCTTCCAAAGAAGAGAGTATGCAAAGAGAAAAGTAGTAACTTTAGAGCTCAGAAATCTGGCAAAACTACCTTAAACACATGAACTGTGGGATTCTGTAACAGATCCATCCTGAAACAGAAAGAGGACATTAATAGAAAAGTGAAATCCACGTAATATCTAGAGTTTAGTTAATACTAATGTGTTAATGACAGCTTCTTTATTTTTATAAATGCACCATGGTAATATATTAACAACAGGAGAAACTGGTTTTCTACTATCTTTTGCAACTACTGCTATCTTTACAGCATTCTATAAATCTAAACTTAGCAACATATATTTTAATATGTGTTAAAATATTTTTGCTTTCATGTTATTCTATTTGCTATGGATTTTAGGATTCATTACTCAAATTATATCTTCTAGGCTAAATCCAAACTTCTCTTGAAGCGATGAATGGCAACTTGCTTGAGGGAGAGAATGCTAAGTGAAGATGAGAAAAATCTCTCGTGTACTAGATGAAGATAGAGAAGAACACCCACAGCGTTGGAATCACACTATTTCTGGCTCTAATTGTCAGCTTTAACTTTGCAGAAACTGAATGGATAAAGACAATGTGGTACATGTATGTCTTTCCAGGTGGCTCAATGGTAAAGAATCTGTCTGCCAATGCAGGAGACACAGAAAATGTGGGTTTGATCCCTAGGTCAGGAAGATCCCCTGGAAGAAGAAACGGTAACCCACTCCAGTATTCTTACCTGGAAAATTCCACGGACAGAGATGCCTGATGGGCTACAATCCAGGGATCACAAAGAGTCAGACACAACTGAACTACTGAGTACGTGCATATGGTTCACATAGACAATGAAATATTGCTCAACCATAAAAGGAACAAAACTGGACATTGTAGAACTGTGGGTGGACCTATAGTCTGTCATACAGAGTGAAAAAAGAAACAGTAAAACAAATATACTAACATATATATGTGGAATCTGGAAAAATGGTACAGATGAACCAAATTGCAGGGCAAGAATACAGACTCACACATAGAGAACAGATGTGTGGACACATCGGGGGAGGAGTGGGATGAATTGAGAAAGTAGCACTGACATACATACACTACCATATGTAAAATAGAAAGCTGGTGGGAACCTGCTATACAGCACAGGGAACTCAGCCTGGTGTTCTGTGATGACCTAGTCAGGTGGATGAGGGGGAGGGAGGAAGGCTTTAGGAGGGAACATATGTATATGTATACCTGATTCACCATGTTGTACAGCATAAACTAACACAACAGTGTGAAGCAACTATTCCCCAATGGGAAAAAAATAAATAAATAAACTATTGCTGTATTGAATCATAATAAAATTGGCTTTCCTTTAAGTTAGAGAATACTATTAACACCATGGTTATATTACTACCACCTTCTGTATTACTTTGGATTGGAAAAGATAGTCATAACTGATTATACAATGATTGGTATGAAAAATGATGCATTCTAAATAATTTGACAGCATTTATATTTTATTACACACATTACATTTATTATATTATAATTTTTGTGGCACAGCACAAAAAATAATTTGATAAGGAAATAGCTACCACCTTTATTCCTCATTTGCTATGAATGTTTACACCATGCTAATGTGTGTGTGTGTGTGTTTTCTATTATTAGTGAAATTTTGAGTTAAGGAGTATGATCTTCATCTTATAAGTGCTTTGTCTGAAAAGTATTCATTGGCTAACTCAAATTTACACATACAAAATTTTTATTTTGACCTTGGTAGATTAAAAATACAATTCTGCTTTTATATCAGAGAAAGCACCACAAAGTGTCAAAATATTCAGAAAGTTGCTATTTATTCAAACCATAAAGCATTAATTTACATTAAATAATAAGAGATTTCACAATGTCATACCAGATAAATTTTGTTGATACTGTGTTTTCTAAAATGCTTCCTTCTCCTGAATTTAATATTATCAATTAAAGCATTTACTGTGACAAAAAAAATGCCATAGAAGAAAACAACATGATTATTTTAATGCTGTCATTCAGTTTAGTTCACTCACTCAGTCGTGTCCGACTCTTTGCAACCCCATGAATCACAGCATGCCAGGCCTCCCTGTCCATCATCAACTTCCGGCATTCACCCAGACTCACGTCCATCGAGTCAGTGATGCCATCCAGCCCTCTCATCCTCTGTCATCCCCTTCTCCTCTTGCCCCCAATCCCTCCCATCATCAGAGTCTTTTCCAATGAGTCAGCTCTTCACATGAGGTGGCCAAAGTACTGGAGTTTCAGCTTTAGCATCATTCCTTCCAAAGAAATCTCAGGGCTAATCGCATTCAGAATGGACTGGTTGGATCTCCTTGCAGTCCAAGGGACTCTCAAGAGTCTTCTCCAACACCACAGCTCAAAGGCATCAATTCTTTGGCGCTCAGCCTTCTTCACAGTCCAACTCTTACATCCATACATGACCACAGGAAAAACCATAGCCTTGACTAGACGAAACTTTGTTGCCAAGTAATGTCTCTGCTTCTGAATATGCTATCTAGGTTGATCATAACTTTCCTTCCAAGGAGTAAGCGTCTTTCAATTTCATGGCTGCAGTCACCATCTGCAGTGATTTTGGAGCCCAGAAAAATAAAGTCTGACACAGTTTCCACTGTTTACCCATCTATTCCCCATGAAGTGATGGGACCAGATGCTATGATCATTGTGTTCTGAATGTGGAGCTTTAAGCCAACTTTTTCACTCTCCACTTTCACTTTCATCAAGAGGCTTTTGAGTTCCTCTTCACTTTCTGCCATAAGGGTGGTGTCATCTGCATATCTGAGGTTATTGATATTTCTCCTGGCAATCTTGATTCCAGCTTGTGTTTCTTCCAGTCCAGCGTTTCTCATGATGTACTCTGCATATAAGTTAAATAAGCAGGGTGACAATATACAGCCTTGACGAACTCCTTTCCCCATCTGGAACCAGTCTGTTGTTCCATGTCCAGTTCTAACTGTTGCTTCCTGACCTGCATACAAATTTCTCAAGAGGCAGGTCACGTGATCTGATATTCCCATCTCTTTCAGAATTTTCCACAGTTTATTGTGATCCACACAGTCAAAGGTTTTGGCATAGTCAATAAGCAGAAATAGATGTTTTTCTGGAATTCTCTTGCTTTTTTCATGATCCAGCGAATGTTGGCAATTTGATCTCTGGTTCCTCTGCCTTTTCTAAAACCAGCTTAAACATCAGGAAGTTCACAGTTCACATATTGCTGAAGCCTGGCTTGGAGAATTTTGAGCATTACTTTACTAGCATGTGAGATGAGTGCAATTGTGTGGTAGTTTGAACATTCTTTGGCATTTCCTTTCTTTGGGATTGGAATGAAAACTGACCTTTTCCAGTCCTGTGGCCACTGCTGAGTTTTCCAAATTTGCTGGCATATTGAGTGCAGCACTTCCAGAGCATCATTTTTCAGGATTTGAAGTAGCTCCACTGGAATTCCATCACCTCCACTAGCTTTGTTCGTAGTGATGCTTTCTAAGGCCCACTTGACTTCACATTCCAGGATGTCTGGCTCTAGGTCAGTGATCACACCATCGTGATTATCTGGGTCGTGAAGATCTTTTTTGTACAGTTCTGTATATTCTTGCCACCTCTTCTTAATATCTCCTGCTTCTGTTAGGTCCATACCATTTCTGTCCTTTATCGAGCCCATCTTTGCATGAAATGTTCCCTTGATATTTCTAATTTTCTTGAAGAGATCTCTAGTTTTTCCCATTCTGTTGTTTTCCTCTATTTCTTTGCATTGATCACTGAGGAAGGCTTTCTTATCTCTTCTTACTATTCTTTAGAACTATGCATTCAGATGCTTATATCTTTCCTTTTCTCCTCTGCTTTTCTCTCTTTTTTTTTTCTTCTTTTCACAGCTATTGTAAGGCCTCCCCATACAGCCGTTTTGCTTTTTTGCATTTCTTTTCCATGGAGATGGTCTTGCTCCCTCTCTCCTATACAATGTCATGAACCTCATTCCATAACTAATGCTGTCATTAATTGAGTTGATATTCACATTTTATAGCATAATTTCCTTTTTAGTGATTTAATTTAGGCACAAAATCTCTCGTTAAAAGCTCATTTCTGGTGGCTTTTGCAAAGTAGTAAGGTCTGTTTAGTCAAGTGTATGGTTTTTCCAGTGGTCATGTATGGATGTGAGAGTTGGACTGTGAAGAAAGCTGAGCATGGAAGAATTGATGCTTTTGAACCGTGGTGTTGGAGAAGACTTTTGAGAGTCCCTTGGACTGCAAGGAGATCCAACCAGTCCATCCTAAAGGAGACCATTCTTGGGTGGTCATTGGAAGGACTGATGCTGAGGCTGAAACTCCAATACTTTGGCCACCTGATGCAAAGACTTGACTCATTGGAAAATACTCTGATGCTGGGAGGGATTGGGGGCAGGAGGAGAAGGGGACGACAGAGAATGAGATGGCTGGATGGCATCACCGACTCGATGGATGTGATTCTTGGTGAACTCTGGGAGTTGGTGATGAGCAGGGAGGCCTGGCATGCTGTGATTCATGGGGTCACAAAGAGTCGGACACAACTGAGCGACTGAACTGAACTGACTGAATTTAAATATAGATACTTCTATATAATATTTACTGTGCTCCAGTCATTGGTCTATGTGCAGTGACTATAAAAATGTATGAATATAAAGAAGAATTGGATTTGTGACTTATTCTCAAAAAAAATCAATTTTTTAATGTAAAGAAATGTTTAAGACTATATAATACATGTTAAAGACAATGCAAAATATAAGTGTATTTTACCAGAAAGAATAAAGGCACTGCTACTGAACTGTGGTGTTGGAGAAGACTCTTGAGAGTCCCTTGGACTGCAAGGAAATCAAACCAGTTAATCTTAAATGAAATCAATCCTGTATATTCATTGGAAGGACTGATGCTGAAGCTGAAGCTCCAATCCTTTGGCCACCTGATGCAAAGAGCTGACTCTCTGGAAAAGACCCTGATGCTGGGAAGTATTGAAGCCAGGGAGAGAAGGGGATGAAAGAGAATGAGATGGTTGGATGGCATCACTGACTCAAAGGACATGAGTCTGAGCAAGTTCTGGGAGATGGTGAAGGACAGGGAGGCCTGGCATGCTGCAGTCCATGGGGTCACAAATAGTTGGACATAACTAAGTGACTGAACAACAATAACCTACTTTATCATAGGCGTTTCTGCCTTCTGAAATTTATCTTTATGTCTCAAATTTTAAAATTGAAATGTGAAGTGTGTAATTTACCCCACTGCTGACTGGTTGAATGAGAAAGGCCCTGAGGCCACTGCCCCATCTCCAGCACCCTTGTGGCTGCCACAGCCAGGCAGCTGCTAAGAGCTGGTTACTGAGGAAATGTTAACCGCCTCTCATCAAAGAGGATCATCTATTCCTTTTGAACTGCTCTTTACAAAATCTTCAGCTTGCTTCTACTGCTAATAGTGTTATCCAACCACTGGAAGTGAAATTTTAGGAGTACAAATAATCACTTCTTTCCTCCTCAGCATTTAACAAAGACATGAGTTGACTGGGCATGAGGTCAGTATTGCAGGTTTACAAAGAAAGTAAAATAGTTTAAAGCAACAGCTCAACACTAAGTCTCCTTCATGGAAAATATATTCATGTGGTATTTGAATTCCAGTTTGATGTTTTTGATGCTCACACTTATTTTTAAAAATATATTTCTCGAGGAGAGGAGCCAAGATGGCGGAGGAGTAGGACGGGGAGAACACTTTCTCCCCCACAAATTCATCAAAAGAGCATTTAAACGTCGAGTAAGTTCCACAAAACAACTACTGAATGCCAGCAGAGGACATCAGGCACCCAGAAAAGCAACCCAAGTCTTCGAAAGGAGGTAGGAAAAAATATAAAAGACAAAAAAAGAGACAAAAGAGGGAGGGACGGAGCTCCTTCCCAGGAAGGGAGTCTTAAAAAGAGAGAAGTTTCCAAACACCAGGAAACCTTCTCACTGCCAAATCTGTGCCGAGCTTTGGGAGCACAGAGGGCAACATAACAGGGAGAAAAAAATAAACAAGTAAAACTCGCAGATTGCGAGCCCTACGGTAACTCCCCCAGTGGAGAAGCAGCGCAGACGCCTGCACACGCCATTAGCAAGCGGGGGCTGGGCAGGGAGGCGCGGCGCGGGCTGCATCGCTCAGAGTAAGAATCTGGCCTGAATACCCTGAGCACTATCTGAGTGAAATAATTTGGGCTAGCAAACCAGACTGTGGGATATCTACCACGGGAAAAGCCAGCCCCAACCTAAGACACTGCCAGGCCCCCCGCACGGAACAAAGGACTGAACAGAGATAGCCGGCTGCAGACCTTCCCCCTCCGGTGACAGGCAGCCAGAGCCGGAAGGGGGCAATCGCAGCCCCAGAGAGACATTATCTATAAAACTGTAAGCAGGCTTCTTTGCTAACGGAAACTTCTTGGGAGTCTGGACGGTCAACATTTGCCTGAGAAGGTGCGCCAGTTTTACACCCAGATAACCGAGTGGCGGGGAGGCGATAAGTCGCAGCTTGGCGCTCGCCAAACACCTCATCACCCGAGCTGCTCTGACCTGGGAAGAGCACAAAACGCAAGCCCACCTGAGTCTGCACCTCTGAGGACTACCTGAGTGCCTGAACCTGAGCGGCTTGGACCTGGGAGGTGCATGCAGCCCAGGGCCAGCCTCGGATTGTTCCTGGCGGAACAACCTAGAGCCCGAGCAGTGTGGGCAGGGAGGCTACACGCACCGTGAGCGGGGGCAGACCCAGTGTGGCTGAGGCACTGCGAGCGCATGCCAGTGTTATTTGTTTGCAGCATCCCTCCCTCCCTCCCCAAAGCACAACTGAACAAGTGAGCCTAAAAAAAAAAAGTTTCCCCCACCGTCCCCTTTGTGTCAGGGCGGTAACCAGACACTGAAGAGACCAGCAAACAGAAGTTATAACAGAGGGAAATGCCTTGGAAGCTACAGGCAATAGATTAAAACCCCGTGGTTACTACGGACTACATAGGAAGGGGCCTATAGATCTTGAGAAATATAAGTCAGACCAAGGAACTAGCCAAAAATGAACTGAACCCACAATACTCAAAATAAAACCAGAAAAAGTCCTAGATATATTTTTACTATTTTTACGATCATTCTTTCTTTCTTTTTATTTTTTAGAAAAAAAATTTTTAAGTCCTCTGTTTTTCCTTTAATTTTCACTTTTATAACCTATTAGTTTGCAAAAAAAAAAAAAAAAAAAAGGACCCTATTTTTTTTCTTCTTCAGCAAACTCCATATATATATATATTTTATAATTTCTCGACCTTGTTTTTTTTTTTTTTTTTTTCCTTCTTTTCTTCTTTTCTTTAACAAAGTATTTTTGAAATTCCAAACTCTACTCTAGTTTTTTTAATTTTAGCTTTTTGGTATATGTTATCAATTTTGTACCTATAGTTTTTTTTATAATTTCTGTGACTTTTTTTTTCTGTTTCTTTCTCTTCTTCTTTTATATAACATTGTATATCTGAAATTCCAAACTCTACTCTAGATTTTTAATTTATGCTTTTTGGTATTTGATATTAATTTTGTACCTGTATTTTCTTTATAATTTTTGCGACATTGTTTGTTTTTGTTTGTTTGTTTGTTTTCTCTCTTTATGTCTCTTCTTCCTTTTTTTTAAACATTGTATTTTTGAAATTCCAAACTCTACTCTAGATTTTTAATTTTTGCTTTTTGGCATTAGTTATCAATTTTGTACCTGTATTTTCTTTATAATTTTCGCGACCCTGATTGTTTTTCTTTGTTCGTTTTTTCTCTCTTTCTTTTCCTTCTTCTTTTCTTTAACATCGTATTTTTGAAATTCCAAACTCTACTCTAGATTTTTAATTTTTGCTTTTATGTATTTGTTACCAATTTTGTACCTTTAAGAACCCAATCCTCAGGACCCATTTTTCACTAGGGAGCGAGATTACTGACTTGACTGCTCTCCCTCCCTTTGGACTCTCCTTTTTCTCCACCAGGTCGCCTGTGTCTCCACCCTAACCCCTCTCTACTCTACCCAACTCTGTGAGTTTCTGTGTGTTCCAGATGGTGGAGAACACTTAGGGAACTGATTACTGGCTGGATCTGTCTCGCTCCTTTTCATTCCCCCCTTTTATCCTTCTGGCCACCTCTGTCTCCTTCCTCCTTCTTCTCTTCTTTGTATAACTCCGTGAACATCTCTGAGTGGTCCAGTTGTGGAGTGCACATAAGGAAGTGACTACTGGCTACCCCACTCTCTCCACAATTGATTCCACCTCATCTCATTTGGGTCACCTCTAACTCCCTCCTCCCTCTTCTCTTCTCCATGTAATGCTGTGAACCTCTCTGAGTGACCCTCACAGTAAAGAAACTTTTCCTCTTTAATGTATATGTTTTATCAATGGTGCTGTATAGAAGGAGAAGTTTTGAAACTACTGTAAAAATAAGACCAATAACCAGAAGCAGGAGGCTTAAGTCCAAACCCTGACTCCAGGGAACTTCTGACTCCAAGGAACATTAATAGACAGGGGCTCATCAAATGCCTCCATACTGACACTGAAACCAAGCACCACACAAGGGCCAACAAGTTCCAGGGCAAGACATACCAAGAAAATTCTCCAGCAACGAAGGAGCACAGCCCTGAGCTTCAAGATACAAGCTGCCCAAAGTCACCCCAAAACCATAGACATCTCATAACTCATTACTGGACATTTCATTGCACTCCAGAGAGAAGAAATACAGCTCCACCCACCAGAACACTGACACAAGCTTCCCTAACCAGGAAACCTTGACAAGCCACCTGTACAAACCCACACACAGCGAGGAAAAGTCACAATAAAGAGAACGCCACAAACTGCCAGAATACAAAAAGGACACCCCAAACTCAACAATTTAAACAAGATGAAGAGACAGAGGAATACCCAGCAGATAAAGGAACAGGATAAATGCCCACCAAACCAAACAAAAGAGGAAGAGATAGGGAATCTACCTGATAAAGAATTCTGAATAACGATAGTGAAATTGATCCAAAATCTTGAAATTAAAATGGAATCACAGATAAATAGCCTGGAGACAAGGATTGAGAATATGCAAGAAAGGTTTAACAAGGACCTAGAAGAAATAAAAAAAGAGTCAATATATAATGAATAATGCAATAAATGAAATTAAAAACACTCTGGAGGCAACAAATAGTAGAATAACAGAGGCAGAAGATAGGATTAGTGAATTAGAAGATAAAATGGTAGAAATAAATGAATCAGAGAGGATAAAAGAAAAACAAATTAAAAGAAATGAGGACAATCTCAGAGACCTCCAGGACAATATTAAACGCTACAACATTCGAATCATAGGGGTTCCAGAAGAAGAAGACAAAAAGAAAGACCATGAGAAAATACTTGAGGAGATAATAGTTGAAAACTTCCCTAAAATGGGGAAGGAAATAATCACCCAAGTTCAAGAAACCCAGAGAGTCCCAAACAGGATAAACCCAAGGCAAAACACCCCAAGACACATATTAATCAAATTAACAAAGATCAAACACAAAGAACAAATATTAAAAGCAGCAAGGGAAAAACAACAAATAACACACAAGGGAATTCCCATAAGGATAACAGCTGATCTTTCAATAGAAACTCTTCAAGCCAGGAAGGAATGGCAAGACATACTTAAAATGATGAAAGAAAAATAACCTACAGCCCAGATTATTGTACCTAGCAAGGATCTCATTCAAGTATGGAGGAGAAATCAAAAGCTTTTCAGACAAGCAAAAGCTGAGAGAATTCTGCACCACCAAACCAGATCTCCAACAAATACTAAAGGATATTCTCTAGACAGGAAACACAAAAACGGTGTATAAATTCAAACCCCAAACAATAAAGTAAATGGCAATCGGATCATACTTATTAGTAATTACCTTAAACGTAAATGGGTTGAATGCCCCAACCAAAAGACAAAGACTGGCTGAATGGATACAAAAATAAGACCCCTACATATGTTGTCTACAAGAGACCCACCTCAAAACAGGGGACACATACAGACTGAAAGTGAAGGGCTGGAAAAAGATTTTCCATGCAAATAGGGACCAAAAGAAAGCAGGAGTAGCAATACTCATATCGGATAAAATAGACTTTAAAACAAAGGCTGTGAAAAGAGACAAAGAAGGTCACTACATAATGATCAAAGGATCAATCCAAGAAGAAGACATAACAATTATAAATATAGATGCACCAAACAAGGGAGCGCCGCAATATGTAAGACAAATGCTAACAAGTATGAAAGGAGAAATTAACAATAACACAATAATAGTGGGAGACTTTAATACCCCACTCACACCTATGGATAGATCAACTAAACAGAAAATTAACAAGGAAACACAAACTTTAAATGATACAATAGACCAGTTAGACCTAATTGATATCTATAGGACATTTCATCCCAAAACAATGAATTTCACCTTTTTCTCAAGCGCACATGGAACCTTCTCCAGGATAGATCACATCCTGGGCCATAAAGCTAGCCTTGGTAAATTCAAAAAAATAGAAATCATTCCAAGCATCTTTTCTGACCACAATGCAGTAAGATTAGATCTCAATTACAGGAGAAAAACTATTAGAAAATTCCAACATATGGAGGCTGAAAAACACGCTGCTGAATAACCAACAAATCACAGAAGAAATCAAAAAAGAAATCAAAATTTGCATAGAAACGAATGAAAATGAAAACACAACAACCAAACACCTGTGGGACACGGTAAAAGCAGTCCTAAGGGGAAAGTTCATAGCAATATAGGCACACCTCAAGGAACAAGAAAAAAGTCAAATAAATAACCTAACTCTACACCTAAAGCAACTAGAAAAGGAAGAAATGAAGAACCCCAGGGTTAGTAGAGGAAAGAAATCTTAAAAATTAGAGCAGAAATAAATGCAAAAGAAATAAAACAGACCATAGCAAAAATCAACAAAGCCAAAAGCTGGTTCTTTGAAAGGATAAATAAAATTGACAAACCATTAGCCAGACTCATCAAGAAACAAAGGGAGGAAAACAAAATCAATAAAATTAGAAATGAAAATGGAGAGATCACAACAGACAACACAGAAATTCAAAGGATCATAAGAGACTACTATTAACAATTATATGCCAATAAAATGGACAACGTGGAAGAAATGGACAAATTCTTAGAAAAGTACAACTTTCCAAAATTGGACCAGGAAGAAATAGAAAATCTTAACAGACCCATCACAAGCACGGAAATTGAAACTGTAATCAAAAATCTTCCAGCAAACAAAAGCCCAGGTCCAGACGGCTTCACAGCTGAATTCTACCAAAAATTTAGAGAAGAGCTAACACCTATCCTGCTCAAACTCTTCCAGAAAATTGCAGAGGAAGGTAAACTTCCAAACTCATTCTATGAGGCCACCATCACCCTAATACCAAAACCTGACAAAGATGCCACACAAAAAAAGAAAACTACAGGCCAATATCACTGATGAAAATAGATGCAAAAATCCTTAACAAAATTCTAGCAATCAGAATCCAACAACACATTAAAAAGATCATATCCCATGACCAAGTGGGCTTTATCCCAGGGATGCAAGGATTCTTCAACATCCGCAAATCAATCAATGTAATACACCACATTAACAAATTGAAAAATAAAAACCATATGATTATCTCAATAGATGCAGAGAAAGCCTTTGACAAAATTCAATACCCATTTATGGTAAAAACTCTCCAGAAAGCAGGAATAGAAGGAACATACCTCAACACAATAAAAGCTATATATGACAAACCCACAGCAAACATTATCCTCAATGGTGAAAAATTGAAAGCATTTCCTCTAAAGTCAGGAATAAGACAAGGGTGCCCACTTTCACCATTACTATTCAACATAGTTTTGGAAGTTTTGGCCACAGCAATCAGAGCAGAAAAAGAAATAAAAGGAATCCAAATTGGAAAAGAAGAAGTAAAACTCTCACTATTTGCAGATGACATGATCCTCTACATAGAAAACCCTAAAGACTCCACCAGAAAATTACTAGAACTAATCAATGACTATAGTAAATTTGCAGGATATAAAATCAACACACAGAAATCCCTTGCATTCCTATACACTAATAATGAGAAAACAGAAAGAGAAATTAAGGAAACAATTCCATTCACCATTGCAACGGAAAGAATAAAATACTTAGGAATATATCTACCTAAAGAAACTAAAGACCTATATATAGAAAACTATAAAACACTGGTGAAATAAATCAAAGAGGACACTAATAGATGGAGAAATATACCATGTTCATGGATTGGAAGAATCAATATAGTGAAAATGAGTACACTACCCAAAGCAATTTATAGATTCAATGCAATCCCTATCAAGCCACCAACGGTATTCTTCACAGAGCTAGAACAAATAATTTCACAATTTGTATGAATAAAAATTTCAAAAAAACCTCGAATAGCCAAAGCAATGTTGAGAAAGAAGAATGGAACTGGAGGAATAAACCTGCCTGACTTCTGGCTCTACTACAAAGTCACAGTCATCAAGACAGTATGGTACTGGCACAAAGACAGAAATATAGATCAATGGAACAAAATAGAAAGCCCAGAGATAAATCCACGCACATATGGACACCTTATCTTTGACAAAGGAGGCAAGAATATACAAAGGATTAAAGACAACCTCTTTAACAAGTGGTGCTGGGAAATCTGGTCTACCACTTGTAAAAGAATGAAAGTAGAACACTTTCTAACACCATACACAAAAATAAACTCAAAATGGATTAAAGATCTAAACGTAAGACCAGAAACTATAAAACTCCTAGAGGAGAACATAGGCAAAACACTCTCTGACATACATCACAGCAGGATCCTCTATGACCCACCTCCCAGAATATTGGAAATAAAAGCAAAAATAAACAAATGGACCTAATTAACCTTAAAAGCTTCTGCACATCAAAGGAAACTATTAGCAAGGTGAAAAGACAGCCTTCAGAATGGGAGAAAATAATAGCAAATGAAGCAACTGACAAACAACTAATCTTAAAAATATATAAGCAACTCCTACAGTTCAACTCCAGAAAAATAAATGACCCAATCAAAAAATGGGCCAAAGAACTAAATAGACATTTCTGCAAAGAAGACATACAGATGGCTAACAAACACATGAAAAGATGCTCAACATCACTCATTATTAGAGAAATGCAAATCAAAACCACTATGAGGTACCATTTCATACCAGTCAGAATGGCTGCAATCCAAAAGTCTACAAATAATAAATGCTGGAGAGGGTGTGGAGAAAAGGGAATCCTCTTACACTGTTGGGAATGCAAACTAGTACAGCCACTATGGAGAACAGTGTGGAGATTCCTTAAAAAACTGGAAATAGAACTGCCTTATGATCCAGCAATCCCACTGCTAGGCATACACACTGAGGAAACCAGAAGGGAAAGAGACACGTGTACCCCAATGTTCATCGCAGCACTGTTTATAATAGCCAGAACATGGAAGCAACCTAGATGCCCATCAGCAGATGAATGGATAAGAAAGCTGAGGTACATATACACAATGGAGTATTACTCAGCCATTAAAAAGAATACATTTGAATCAGTTCTAATGAGGTGGATGAAACTGGAGCCTATTATACAGAGTGAAGTAAGCCAGAAGGAAAAACACCAATACAGTATACTAACGCATATATATGGAATTTAGAAAGATGGTAACAATAACCCTGTACAAAAGAGACAGTGATGTATAGAACAGTCTTATGGACTCTGTGGGAGAGGGAGAGGGTGGGGAGATTTGGGAGAATGGCAATGAAACCTGTAAAATATCATGTATGAAACGAGATGCCAGTCCAGGTTCGATGCACGATACTGGACGCTTGGGGCTAGTGCACTGGGACGACCCAGAGGAATGGTATGGGGAGGGAGGAGGGAGGAGGGTTCAGGATGGGGGACACATGTATACCTGTGGTGGATTCATTTTGATATTTGGCAAAACCAATACAATTATGTAAAGTTTAAAAATTAAATAAAATTTAAAAATATATATATATATTTCTCATTTGGTCCCAGATTTTTTATTAAATTGCGAACAAATGCTAATGATTTCAAATAAAATATCATGTAGGACAAAACCAGGTGTGTGATTAAAAATATATACATTAAATTTGAAGATGGTTTCCTGAGAATAAAATCATATTTACTTTTATATAAATAAATATTTTCGTACCTTACTTGCTTATCTAATCTCAGTTGTACCTTTGCCCCAGTACTACATACTTTAATCACTAGAGGACTTTGCATGAAGGAGAGAAGTCTTAGGAAATTTGTTTCACAATTCTATTTATGAGAGGATGTTAATATTATAGTAAAATATTATACTTGATCAGAATATCTTATAGGACACTTTGCTAAATGTGCAGAGGTGGAAATTTGTATAGATCAATATCAGCATGAGAATTGAATATTTGGCCTGTTTTCCTTCCTAATGTTTGTAAAATAAATCTTCATTAGTATAAAGAAGAGCATTTCATAGTAAGTATGTACATTTGTTACTACACTAACAGGATTTACTTTTCAGCTGTTTAGTTCAACCACACAAGTTGGCATGTTCCCATATGTCCAGGGCCTAAAACTTCACAGGAAGAAAATATTGCTGGATTTTAATGTTTCTCTTCTTTTCTTGGAATATTCCTAGAATAACAGCAATGTGAGCTGAAGAGTTTTCATATGGTGATTAATCAAGTCAGTAAAGCTTACAGATAGAATTTCCTCCAAAAGTAATACACGTAAGTATACATATATATTGGGGCTTCCCTAGTGGCTCAGAGGTAAAGAACCTGCCTGCAATGCAGAAGACACAGGAGACATGACTTTCATCCCTGGGTTGGGAAGATCCTGTGGAGGAGGAAATGACACCCCACTCCAGCATTCTTGGAGGAGCTGGACAGAGGAGCCTGGTGGTCTACAGTCCATGGGGTCACACAGAGTTGACACAACTGAAGAGACTGAGCCAGCACATACTCATTTATATTGTGCACTCAGTCACTCAGCTAAGTCTGACTCTCTGACTCCATGCTCCTTTGCCCATGGAATTTTCCAG
This sequence comes from Bos taurus, assembly GCF_002263795.3. NCBI lineage: Eukaryota > Metazoa > Chordata > Mammalia > Artiodactyla > Bovidae > Bos > Bos taurus. The sequence goes on from NC_037343.1 coordinate 7,766,991, forward strand.
GAAAGAATACTGGAGTGGGGTGCTATTTCCTACTCCATATGTTGTTACTAAGCTGTGTCCGACTCTTTGTGACTCCATGGACTGCAGCACTCCAGGCCTTCCAGCCCCTCACTATCAACATGAGAACTGAATTTTTGGCTTGTTTTCCTCCTAATGATTGTAAAATAAATCTTCATGAGTATATAGAAGAGCATTTCATAGTAAGTATGTACATTTGTTACTGCACTAACAGGATTTAGTTAGAGATAGTGAGTTAGCCCCTCACTATCTCCCAGAGTTTGCCCAGTTTCATGAATTGGTGATGCTATCCAACTATCTCCATGTCTATATATTGCATATTATAATATGTATTACATATGTGTCCTATAGTCATATATTTCTTAATATATATACATATTTATCTGCATTTTTGGCACATTTGGAATTATTTGCAAAGCCTTTTGGCAGATGTTTCCTGGCTAAGGAGAAGATGTCAGCATGAAAGTGCAGTGAGCATGATCTTGGGAAGAAGAAAATAAATTCCATCTCTAACTCTAAGAATTTATTGAGTTAGTAGCAATTATTTATTGAGTCACCTGCTTGCTACTTTGCTTTAAAATGTTGACACATATTTTGACAACTCTACTAACATCCAGCATATGAGAATAATACACATTTCTATAACTGGAATATCCAACAGATTTGAGTTTTTTTTGGTCTGCTGGATCTAACCATTCTTTTTATTTAATGGTAATCTGTAGTTACATTCTATTTTTTAATCTATCTCCCTTTATATTGGCAAACATAAATATTTCTCATGTACTCATATAAATAATTTGTAAGTGGAAAACAGAAGTGTTCAACATATATGGCTGTTTATTTCCTTTTTTAAGCCAAATATTAATTCATCTATTGTGGTGAAGGACCGGAGAAATTTAAGGATAAGATACTGTAAAACTTTGTCAAACTTTTGTGCTAAACTGATATCATAATAAATCACAGAATTATCAGGAGTAAAAAGTGTCAACAAGTAGTTGATAAGTTTGAAATAAATTAGGCTGGCTAATGAAGATATTGAAGATGTTCAATTTCAAGGCTGCTGTACAGTACTGTACATATTCTCTTTTTCTACCCTGGATGTGTTATAGTTCACCTAAGATATGAGAATGTGAACTGATCATGAGAGTTCAATAAGAAACCCACTAGTTCAGACCAAAGAGAAGGAATTATCAACATGTGTCTGTGTAGCATTTCTTCCTAGGATATGTGCTCAGTCACTTCAGTTGTGTCTGACTCTTTGCAACTGCGTGGACCAGAGCTGCCAAGCTCCTCTATCCATGGGATTTTCCAGGCAAGAATACTGGGGTGGGTTGCCCTCCCTTTCCCAACCCAAGGATAGAACTTTCATCTCCTGCATCTCCTGCACTGCAGATGGATTATTTACCACTCAGTCACCAGGGAAACCCTCCCTAGAATATTAAGTATCGATTTATGCTGGATGAGTTGGCTAGACTATAATAGAGCACAGCTGTGTGCAGACCTTAGCACTGGGGCATTGCTGTGGGCTGTTACCCACCCACCCTGTAACCAGGCAGTAGTTACCTAGAAGACCATTAATGGTCCCTTAGGGCTTCTCAGGTGGTGCAGGGATAAAGAATCTGCCTGCCAATGCAGGAAACTCAGGATAATAAAACTTGTTCTTGTCAGGGCAGAGAATAACACTTGTTAGATAGAGATTTACAGGAACATGTTACCTGACCATGACCGATAGGTTTGACTTCTGGGTTGGGAAAATTCTCTGGAATAGGAAATGACAATCCAGTCTAGTATTCTTGTCTAGAAAATTACACGGACAAAGGAGCCTGGCAGGCTACAGTCCATGGGGTCTCAAAGAGTTGGACGTGACTGAGCCTGCATTCATGTCATACAGCCATTGGTCAAGGCAACCTTGGGCCCTGCCCCTAAGTGAGCAACTGTCAACGAGCAAACATTTGTTGTCCTGCTCAGCCATTAGTAAACTTGGCAATTGGCTTCTCCCCTCAAGTGAGCAACTGTCAGTTAGCACTGCTAGAGATCCCAATCAGTCAGTCGTCAATGATCACCACTCAGAGGAGAGTGAGGTAAGAAGTGAATCCTGACCTTCTCCCCGGGGCCCTCCAGTTCATCCAGCCTTGGGAAAATGGGTGAGCTGGAGAACCAGGTTACAGGTAGAGGACTGTTTCCTGCTGGTCTCTAGAGCCCTCATCAAGGCCACCCACTGGCCAGACCCAGGCCTTGAGGCAGTGGCCACTCCCACCTCTGCCACCTCATGGCAGCAGCCTTCTGCCTGGGATACTTTCTGTGAGACCTGCCCCCTACCAGCTCCCATCCACCACCACCCTCTATACGGGCGGCCTGAGAAACCAGGCCAGTTGGGCTGGGCGTGCAGCTCCCTCAGCGATGACAGCTGAGCAGGGTCTGAGTACCTGGCCCTGAGGGTGCTGCCAGCTTAGCGCTGCCTCCTCTCAGCAGGACCGGAACTTGGAGGGGGAAAGTTGTGCCCTGGGATGTGCCCATTCTTGTCAGGATGGAGGATAACACTTGTTAGATAGCAATTTACAGGAACGTGTTACCTGACCATGACCTGACCTCCAGAAAGAGGGATCTGACACTGTTGTTTACAACCACTCCTCATGGCCCTCCTTCCTCTGTCCTCAAAAAGGGCTTTGCTGAGAGTTTGATGCTTTAAATTCATGAGCCACCCCTCTCCTTGCATGGACCTCAGTAAATGTTTCTCTGCTCCAAACTCTGGTATTTTGCTACTGTTTGGCCTCACTGTGTAGTCTGGCATGTGAACTTGCATTTTGGTAACAAAACTAAGTCCCATAATAAATACTTTAAAACAAGCTATTATATATAGTAAAACTAAGTATATTCTCACTTTGTGAATAGTTTTCCTATCCAAACATGCTGAAATTAACTTCTGTAGATTTTTTAAATTTATAAGTATTGTTTGAATTTTACACTCATTTTCTTTCTGCTTGTTTGAACATTGGCTTTACTCTCAAATATGAAGGAATAGGCTTAGAAGCTAAAAAGTGTGGCTAATAAGAGTTCTAAACAACAGAAATAAGGAACTCTCTAATACCATACAGATCTTATGGAGGAGGTCATATATGTCCCATTTAAGTATGACTCCTTGAAAACTTTGCAGAACTATTTTTACTTTGTGCCTATTAAAGGTGACACTGATGCAAGTCATCGAAGAGAAGAAACCTGTCTCAATATTAATGATTTACTGGTAGAATGACCATAGCTAATCACATTCATCTTAGAAGTCCCATAAAAATGAAAGAAAATGACTTTGGGAACTAAAACCAGTGACTAAAGCACTTTCTGAGCCAACTGGATGAAGGCATTTGAAAATAACGAGATTCTGGGCAGATGGAGAGCACAGCTGCTGCTGCTGCTGCTGCTGCTGTCGCTTCAGTCGTGTCCAACTCTGTGCAACCCCATAGACAGCAGCCCACCAGGCTCCCCCATCCCTGGGATTCTCCAGGCAAGAACACTGGAGTGGGTTGCCATTTCCTTCTCCAATGCATGAAAGTGAAAAGTGAAAGGGAAGTCGCTCAGTCATGTCCAACTCTTAGCGACCCCATGGACTGCAGCCTATCAGACACCTCCATCCATGGGATTTTCCAGGCAAGAGTACTTGAGTGGGGTGCCATTGCCTTCTCCAGGAGAGCACAGCAGAGTTTTCTAAATCCTGACAAAAAATGAGAGAGCAGTTATATATCCACAATATAAAACCTATGAATACTATTTGCAATGAAATTTCCCCATGAGCCTCAAAACCAGATATAGGCAAACACATACAGGAAGTTCATTGTTAATATTTTATTTACAGAGAAAAAAACAGTGGAACTCAATATGGCATATGAAAGTCCCAGTTCCCCATGATGTGATCTGTACAACTACAAGAAACTCTCAAAACTGATCAGCTAACTATGTCTTTTAAGATAAGAAATTCTTTTAGGATACTCACTGAAAAGAAACTACTTGAAGTGGAACAAAACTAAGAAATTTAGACACCAAAAAAGGGACAAGAAAGGGGAAAGATCCAGGAAAAAGTGGAGGAGGAAAAAAGTTGAGCGAGGAAATTTCACAAAGCACAGCAGCTATATTTGTGAACACTATGGCAAAAACAAAACAACAGAATCTGGAGTTCTGTGTCATTAGAAAATTAATTCTGAAGCATACCAGCTTCAGCTTAGGAACAGTTCACCAAAAAATCAGTTAAGGATTGAGTTTTAATTCCATGTAAACTTACTGTAAGGGGGAAAAATAATGAAAACCAGGACCTACTTTCAGAAAACGATAGCAATGCAAAAAGGCTTGCCCACAAGGTTTATAAGAACTGAAGCTGTTTAAATTTCATTCATGTTTACGTAAGATTTGAACATAAATTTTCATAATAACTTTCTAAAAGAAACAGTCAAATGTCTGTTAACTCATGAATTAGTTCAGTTCATGAATGGGTAAACGCATTTCAGTTTAGCCTACAATGGAATACTCCTCAGCAGTAATTAAAAGAACAAATTAGCTATATGAATGTGGATAAATTTCAAAAGCACTATGCAAAGTACAAGAAGTCAGGATCCATGATACTTCTTTTCACATGATTCTGCTTACATAAAATTCTAGAACAATCAAATCTAGTGAGACCATACCAGTGGCTTCCAAGAGTTAACATGTTGGGAAGGTGTTGAATGCAAAGAAGCATAAGAGAAAAAGGAAAGATTCAAGAAATAGACTATGTGGAAGGTACACAGGTATGAACACTTGTTAAATGTTTGCTGAACTGTACAGTTGAAATGAGTACAATTTACTAAATATGAGTTAAAATTCAAATAAAACATAAAAACAGATAGATACAGGGAATTAATTATTTGGCATATGAAAGTCAATTTGGGAGTATTTTAACTTACTGTTCTGCTAGTGGTAAGAGTTGAATTGTTGTTCAGTCCCTTAGTTATGTCTGACTCTTTGGGAACGCAGGGACTATAGCATGCCAGGCTCCCCTGTCCTTCACTCTCTCCTGGTAAGAGTTTAAACAGAATCTAATAACAAAATCTTACTAAATTTTATATTCATATTCTGCAAAATTTTTTATTTTTGTAATTATTATTTCCCACCTAATTCTCTGTTGTAATATGGCTCTAATTAAAAATAAAAGCCACAGAATGAGTTATACAAGTTTCTCCAAGTTTAAATCAAAACACTCTTTCACTCTTGTCCGGAAGCATTTAACAGGAGGCTTCCTGTGTGCTGTTTTGGATCTTTCTTGAATCCTCTGACCCTTATTAATTTCTAAATATTCAGGAATTAAGTGGAGTAACAAACTACTTCCGGGGCTTAGGAATACATGTATTTCCTTTGTTAGTTTTTCTGTACGGTGATAAGTAACTATTTACGACCCTCTTCCTTTTTATGAACCATATGGTTAAAGTGATTATTTACAACCCTCTCTCTCTTTCATATGGATGACCTCATGTTTCCTTGGTCACTTATAAGTTTTGATTTTATCTCTGCTGAAAATAGCTACCTTGTAAGACAGTATAAATACTCATACAGTGCTGAATAAAATACCTTTGCTTGAGTCCCCGTGTCTTTCTTTCTTTCTCTCTCTTTCTCTTTCTCTCTCTCTTTTACTTTCTTATCATCAACTCCGGACTACCAGATTCCAGTCCATTAAAGGACCTCAACACACTCTGACCTGATTAATTTCTTTATTAGAAACTAAAATGTGAATATATTTTAACTAATTATATGAAAAATACATTTTGTTTTAAAACTTCAAATATCTAAGTATTTAACTTATAGCATTTAATGTTGAAGGACTCAAAAATTAGTGACATGGACAAATGAGCTTATCCATAAGTTATACACATAAAAGGAAGAGTTTCCAAAAATGCATTTATTCAAAGTCTATTTTAGTCAGTACTGTTTAAATAACAAATCCTAATTAGTTTTTCCAAGTTGCCTATACTCCATGCAATGCTAGCAGTCTCTGAGACCTACTTTATGTTAATTAGTTCTTCTGAAAGGGAAATTTTATTTGTCTCTTTTGTTGTTGTTGTTATTAAGAAGGAATTTTTGTTAAAAAAAATAAGAATACTTTCTGACTTTGGGGTTCTGGGAAAGACAAAATTTTTAAATTAACTTCATTCATACACACCAGTAAAGGAAATCATAATTACTTGTAACTTTAAGCCCTTGATTGTTCTTTGCTAACAAATGATTCTTTTATTAAGAAAGCACACACAGACAAAAAAATGAAAACAGAAAATATCATGCATAGCCTTTCTCAATATGTTCCAACTTTAACAACAAAAAAAAATGTTTTAGATATATGCATGCATACTAAGTCGCTTCAGTCTTGTCCAATTCTGTGCAACTGTATGGACTGTAGCCTGCCAAGTTCCTCTGTTGATGGGATTCTAAAGGCAAGAATACAGGAGTGGGTTGCAGTCCTCTCCTCCAGGGGATCTTCTTGACCCAGGGATCAAACCCATATCTCTTATATCAGCTACGTTGGCAGGGGGTTCTTTACCACCTCAGTTCAGTTCAGCCGCTCAGTCGTGTCCAACATTTTGCGACCTCATGGACTACAGCAACAAGGCTTCCCTGTCCATCACCAATTCCCGGAGCTTACTCAAACTCATGTCCATTGAGTCAGGGATGCCATTCAACCATCACATCTTCTGTCATCCCCTTCTCCTCCTGCCTTCAGTCTTTCCCAGCATCAGGGTCTTTTCCAGTGAGTCAGTTCTTTGTACCAGGTGGCCAAAATACCGGAGCTTCAGCTTCAGCATCAGTCCTTCCAATGAATATTCAGGACTGGTCTCCTTTAGGATTGAAAGATTTTATGTCCTTGCAGTCCAAGGGACTCTCAAGAGTCTTCTCCAGCACCACAATTTGAAAGTACCAGTTCTTTGGCTCTCAGATTTCTTTATAGTCCAGCTCTCATATCCATACATGACTACAGGAAAAACCATAGCTTTGACTACAAATGTTTCTGTGTTTTGTCAACATACTAGTCTTAGCAGTTGTCAGATATTCTGATTTACTTTTAGAGGGGAGCAGTGGGTCTTTAGTCAATGTAGCTAAGTTACACTGCCAACCAGACAGTGGCCAACTTTGGACCAAGGCATCTGTCTCAAATTCTTTACATTGTTTTAATAACCTACAATATTATGGTATGAACTAAATGTTACTAAGTGCTCTTCAGACACACAACTTCCTCTTTTTCTTAATTCCTTAAATAAATAACCTAAGTATGCTTCTAGAATATTAGTTGTCCAGTTTATGATAAAATTATATTTTAATACAAAGGGCTGCTACCAACTCTTGGTATGGGAAAAAACTGAAGTAAAAGTTGAAGTAAGAGCATTAAAGAGTTAAAACTAAAATTCCAACTTAGTAAAAATAATAAGAGAATCAAATGACTATGTATGTGTCTCTTCTCCCAACTTCTCAATGAAAATATGTGAAATAATGTAAGAATTTTTCAAATATGTATATTAGGGCCAAATTTTCTTTATATACACATTTACTAATTTCAGCATATTAGATTTGGGGTTTTTATTTGAGACTCCGGCATAAGTGACTTTAGTCGAACATTTTGTTTTCTGACTTCTGTATTATGAAATCTTAATGTGCAATTCTAACATGCATATTTCTGCCTGACCTCCTGTTTTGGTTTTATTGAATCATGCTAATTTTTAAATGTTGAATCAGCCTTGCATTCCCCAGATAAAATCCATTGGTCATGATAATATTTCTATATTTATTTTAATATATTGCTAGATTTGATTCACTAATATTTTGTTGAAAATTTTGTTTCTGTTTTTAATAGTGACAGTTTGTCTTCACTTTACTTATGTTGTAATGTTTATGTTTAATTTTTATATCAGACAAATGCAAGCCTTATAAAATAAATTGAAAGTTTTAAATGCACTTTTACTTTATGTAAATGTTTTAATAGAATTGGTATTATTATTTCTGTGAATTTGTAGAAATCTCCATCGAAGACACCTTGGCCTGAAAAGACTGGTGTTTCTGGAAAGTTTTCAATTAGGAATTCAGTTTATTAAACAGATATAGGATGACATATGGAGAAGGCAACGGCACCCCACTCCAGTACTCTTGCCTGGAAAATCCCAAAGGAGGAGGAGCCTGGTAGGCTGCAGTCCATGGGGTCACTAAGAGTCGGACACGACTGAGCGACTTCACTTTCATTTTTCACTTTCATGCATTGGAGAAGGAAGTGGCAACCCACTCCAATATTCTTGCCTGGAGAATCCCAGGGATGGGGGAGCCTGGTGGGCTGCCATCTATGGGGTCGCACAGAGTCTGACATGACTGAAGTGATTTAGCAGCAACAGGATGACATAAGTCTAATTCATCCTTGTCATCACTTTAACATCTGTAAGATGTGCTATATCTTCTATGTTGAATTTATGCTTTTCACTTATTTTTTTTTTTTCTTGGTCATTCTGGCTTGGTTTATCTGCTATATTGTTCTTTTCAAGCAACCTCTTATTGGTTTTGTTGATTTCATCTATTGTTTTTATATTTTCATTTCTGCTTTTGTCTTATTATTTTCTTTATTCTTTTTCATTAGGTTTAACATCCTCATTTTCCCTTTAGGTATTACATGAAAGCTTAGAATATTGCTTTATAATAATGTTTCTTCTTTTTTTATTAAATTCCTTTCTAAATAGTATTGCTTGTATCACATAAAATTTTATATGTTGTGGTTTCATTTTCAATCAGCATAAAATATTTTTTAATTTCCATTTGATACTTTCTTTTTTGGTGTGTAAGTAAGTTGTAAGAGTGATATTTGATTCTACATATTTAGGAATTTTCTAAGTATTTTTTTTTTCCTGTCATTGATTCTTTATATAATTTCATTGTGGCCACAAAATATACTTTATATGATGTCAGATACTTGACCATGACCCAGAATTGGGCCTACCTTTATTAATGTCCTATGCTTACTTAAAAATAAAGTGTATTATTTTGCTTTTTGGTAGGGAGTTGTATAAATATGTTAGCTCTAACTGGTTGATAGTTTTGTTTGTATCTTCCAAATTGCTACTGATTTTATTGCTTCTATTGATTGAAACAGAAACGTTAAAGTCTACACCTTTAGTTTGTATTTTTATTATATTTATGTGAATTTCCTATAGAGAGCATATACTTAGTCTTTGTTTTTTTTCTTAAATCCAGTATACCAAATGTTGTATTTTAGTTTGTATGTTTACATTTATTTATGTTTCCTGCAATTATTGATATACTTAGATTAGCATTTATAAACTTTTTCATTCTGGAGGGTTTCCTCTATTGTATTCATTCAGTCTCATTAGTGAGCAGGCCTTATCTCTCTGGGTTGGGAATGGTCTTTCTCAGTGATTTCCATCCTCTTTCCATGGCAAACAGTTCTTGCCTGAATCTTTTATGGGTCTTCTGTCACAAGGATTTTCCAGTCCTTTTAAAAGACTGTGTCACCCTAGGTCTAAGCCAGTTTCTTACCCCACCATCCCATGTGACATCTTGATTAAGACCTGGACATTGAATATTCTTGTCACTGTGAGCAAGGTGTTCCTTCCAAGGGGAAATGATGGAGTGGAGGCATGTTCTTCTTTTGTAGCTTTCTTCTAGGAAGCTCCAGCTCTCCAGGAAACCCTCTGGTACCCTGCCTGGCTCTCAGTGTCATTTGTGATATCAGTTGAAGTTAATGGAGAAGAAACTGCTAGTGAGGCAAAACTCCCCCTCACAACTACCAGAGTCTCTAGTTTCTCACTGAAGTCCATACTTGACCTTCAGAAATCCTGTGAAAGTGTTGCTGAAACCTCCTTACTCTTTTCTAAGACAGCCTTCATTTCATCTTGTTCTCTGATCCAGGGAGGCTCCTATCTCTGTCTCTCCTTCAGGGCTTTGTCTTTGCTTCTATCTCAAACTAATTGATTATTTTTGACTTTAGATTTTTAATGAGCTCAAGAAAAAATTATGACCTTTATAGATTATATGTTTTTTCCTTGATGAAATGCTGGAAACAATGTCTTTTCCAGCTTTTTATATACTCAGCAGAAACTAGAAATCTAGGCATCTTCTGATGCTACTGTATGCCATTATGCCAGCATGCTGTTGCCATTCCTCTCAAATGTACTGAATATTTACAGATTATGCAGGAACTTACTTTTAAAGGATATTTTATAATATTTTTGGCTGCAAGGGAAGTAGAGGTTGCTGTGAAATCCTCCTCTTCTTTAAACTTTGAACTAGAATTTATCTTGAATTTACAGGGCAAATATAAATTTTAGAGGCTCCATTTCTTCAGAAATAGAGTCAATTCCAAACTATTTTTATTTAAGACAAAGCTATTAATTGATCATATTATATAAAACAAGAATTTAAGAAAAAGATTTACCTCCAGTAATGTAATCCCCACAAACTTTAAAAGTGTAGTACAACACTAAAAATACAAAAATGTCCAAAATTAAATAAAATTTTAGGAATCCTGAATCAGAAACAATTGAAATATTAATTGAATTTTAAAAACTCTTTACATTCCCTTTCTTACATAAAAATTACTTGTATTTGGTGAAGTCACTTATCATTTTATTTATTTATTTAAGCTTTACTTAAATTTTACTTTAAGCTTAAGTCACCTTTTAATTTGGAAATGCATTTTGTTTCCAATCTTCTCCCTAAGAGTTAATTAACATTTTAGTAAATATTTTTGTTTTTTCTTTGGATTTGTAAATATGAACTTGAAAATGGTCTTTATTTACCATTCTTCTGAATAAATCAATGGCTAAGCAAAAGGCTTGAATCTACTAAAAAACAGACCTGTTTTTAATAAATTCAAGCAGACTAGCATGAGAGGCTTCAGTCTTAATCATCATACTATCAGACTCTTTAGAGTGCTTCATGTCATACAGGTTAATAGAATCACTTATTTTTTTTTTTTCTAATTTTTGATTTGTTTTTGCTGTTAGTTATGGTGCCTCTCTTCAAATAGAAACCCCCCCAAAAAATGTAAATAGACATACATAGATAGAAATAAATGTAGCTCCTCTATCTGAAGCAGGGTAGGGTCCCTGGTGTCTGAGGATATGATTTTCTCTTGAGTCCATCCAATTTTAGTGTTGTACAGACCATGAAGGGGATATGTGAAATACCACTTTGGGTCACATTTTAAAAATACTAATCCAGATGAAAATTATTTGTAAAAATTTGAAAGATTATCTATACATATATTGTTGCTGTCATTCAGTTGCTAAGTTGTGTCTAACTCTTTGCAACTCCATGGACTGCAGCATGCCAGGCTTCCCTGTCCTTCACTATCTCCTGGAGTTTGCTCAAACTCATCTCCATTGAGTTGGTGATGCCATCCAACCATCTTATCCTCTGTGGTCCCCCTTCTCCTCCTGGCCTTCAATCTTTCCCAGCAATCTATGTATATCATACTTTATAACTACAATATATATCAAAATATGTAATTCAGTGATTTTTCATTTAAATGTGTGTTTAGGTCTAAGTGATGGATGGACATTGACAAGTCCACCAAATACTCTCTATTTTCAGTAGTCAATTCTCAGTGGCATTGATGACTGATTATGGAAGAACAAGTGCACCATTTCTAACATCAGATATTTTGCACCCAGTGTTTGCCAACTTGCCCAGATCTCTGTGGAGTGCAAATTTTCCATCGTTTCTAAGATGTTGCTCTGATTAAATTGCCCATTTGATTTCTCCAGACCAGTGAGACAATAAACATACTTAATATTAAAGAAAATAAGAAAACAAGGTAGAACTCAATAAAGCAAGAAAGTTGTCAGTAAGCACTATTATGTCCTCTTTCTAACACTGCTGGACATGTGTCCATTCTACTTCCCACTTGAGCAACCACTGCTGAAAGATAAAACTCAACTGCTCTGAAGTGTTCCAAAATGATCTCCAACTTTTCCCTTCCATCCAACATAGACCTCAGAATAAACAGAATAATTGCCACAATATTTTACCTAAGCTACTTAGGTTATTTCCTTGACCACCTCTTAAGTTTGTAGTAAAGGTTAATTAATATTAGGGTATGTGTTAGAATGATTAGTATTCCTCTCAGCAGTATTGTACTCCCGTCACCCTTGATATTGGCTTCCTGTCTTTGGTAAAGACTAAGTAAGCAGGATTAATCTATGTTACTTCTGGGTAGAAGTTTCTACAACCTGTGTGTGCATCCACATCCTCTCCTTTTCCTCTTTCCAGTGGTGTTCAGTGACTGAGTAAGAACAAAATCAGTGCAGAAAAATCGTGATGAGACTTTTTTGATATCACTAAGATTTAAGAATTGTTGTTACTAAAAGGTAAACTAGCTCATCCAAACTGGTACAGGAACATGATATCATTATCTTGTTTTATGAGCAAAGAAATCCTGGGCAAATAAGATTTCATCCCTGGGCATCAGAGGATACTGCTTCCTTTAATCCAGTGGTTTTCCATTGGCAAAGTTCCAGAATTCTCTAGAGACTAAACAGGACAGTGGTGAGTGGGAGAGTTTGTAGGGTAGAAGAGAGGGAGACCTCAAGGTCTTTTCAACCATTAAAAAAAAAAAAAGCATTATTTATTTATCTGTGGTACACTGGGTCTTCCTTGCTGCATGGGCTTTTCTCTAGTTACTGAGAACAAGGGCTATTCTTTGTTACAGTGCTTGAGCTTCTCATTTTCAGAGGTTCCCCTTATTGTGGAGCAAAGGCTCTAGGTGCTTGGGCTCAGTAGCTGTGGCACACGTTGCTTTGTGGCATGTGGAATCCTCCTGAACCAGGGATCAAACCTGTGTCCCCTGCATTGGCAGGCAGATTCTTAACCACTGGACAACCAAGGAAGTCCTCAGTTCCGTTTTGACCAGTTACACTACCCGCCCTCCCTATATCAAGATTCTATGAAAGATTTGAATTAACCAAACTTGGTTCCTCTCAATTTATTATAATATACCGTCTAAAAGAAGGCTGTATGAACTGAAAGGTAATAGTAACCATATTATCTTTAAAGAAGTAAAACTCAAAAGAATATGGATTTTTTTTTTTTTTTTGTCTTCAGTCATGTCCATTAGAACACCCCTACTCAGCAGATGCAGTTATCTCTGGTCTTAAGTGATAATTTTTGCCATGATCCAACTATAACTTTTTTATGTTTTTCATGAGTATTTTTCTGTGGGAGTATCTGTCTTAAGTAAGGGAAATGAATGTTATACTTTCCTTGAGAGTTGCTTTTCTTGTTATACATCAATGATTTATCATTTTACATTTTTCTCAATTTCTTAATAATTTGTCAATTTATATTTTTCTTTATGCATTAGTGGTTTATTATTTTACATTCCTCTTTACACATTAGTGACTTGTCATTTGGTCAGTAGGTTAGTCTCTTTTGAATTTGGGTAATGCAAGCCATTTCCCCAAAATTCACACTCCTTCAAGCAATGAAAATACTACAAGTAGATCATGGAACCACATCTGAGTTTGCAGCCTGAGGCCCTGTCAGGGCAGGGAGCCAGGCCCTTTATATGACAGGTATCATCTCTCCCACATTCATCTGTACCTTTAACATTAGGCAGCCTGATCTATCCTTTATTTGTTAACTTTTTCTCTGCTTTTAGTACAGTAAAAAGGATTGAGAAGATTACTAACTTTGTTCTCACTAGGATATAAATTTAATCAAGAGAGTAAGTATTGGACTTGGAGAATAGACACTCTTATTTTCAGAGTATTAAATTACACTTTAGGAGAGATTTATGGTGCTTTTGTGCCCTGAACAACTACTGGGAGTTCTAAATATTCCTAATCTACCAAGAAAGCAAATGTAGCATCAAGAACACCATTGCCCACGTCCAAAATTTCAACCTTGCAAGACTTTTTTATTGAAATTAATATTTTAAATGCTTTAAGTGGTTATGACTTCCTGTAGCACTACAACTAAATTAACCATAATTTTAACATTTAATGATTCAGAATTAGAAAACAATACATTAAAAAAGATAAATATAAATCAGTACCCATTATGATATGGCAATTTTTCACAGAAAAATTCCAGTCATGGAGCTTCTATGTAAAAAGCATAATTACATGACTACTGTTTCCCCATCTCTTTCAGCTGAGTTTTCTAAAAGGGAGTTGAAATCAGAAACTTAAATGTCTCTGCCCTAAAATTGCACCCAAATCCTAAATTCAACTTTTTCTAAATTAGAATACAAGACATCATTTGAACGGCTTTGAAGAGAACCAGCTGAACAAGTGGCAATCGAAGCTTATAAAACAAAACAAAAACAGAAATATCCTAATTTTTTGCCAATAAGCATTTATTTTCATTCATTTAAACTGAATTTGAGACTAAGGAAATTTTCACAGCAATGTATAGGAAGAAAAGACACCCTTTGGTAAATTTGTACTGAAATAGATTTGGGTTTGTGTGTGTGTGTATGTATCTTTACTTTCCATATAGATTTGTCTTTTTCTCAAGAATGATGTTGGAGAGACTTTTTTTTTAATTTAATTTTATTTTTAAACTTTACAATACTGTATTAGTTTTGCCAAATATCGAAATGAATCCGCCACAAGTATACATGTGTTCCCCATCCTGAACCCTCCTCCCTCCTCCCTCCCCATACCATCCCTCTGGGTTGTCCCAGTGCCCCAGCCCCAAGCATCCAGTATCGTGCATTGAACCACTATGAGGTACCATTTCACACCAGTCAGAATGGCTGTGATCCAAAAGTCTACAAGCAATAAATGCTGGAGAGGATGTGGAGAAAAGGGAACCCTCTTACACTGTTGGTGGGAATGCAAACTAGTACAGCCACTATGGAGAACAGTGTGGAGATTCCTTAAAAAACTGGAAATAGAACTGCCTTAGGATCCAGCAATCCCACTGCTAGGCATACACACTGAGGAAACCAGAAGGGAAAGAGACACGTGTACCCCAATGTTCATCACAGCACTGTTTATAATAGCCAGGACATGGAAGCAACCTAGATGCCCATCAGCAGATGAATGGTAAGAAAGCTGTGGTACATATACACAATGGAGTATTACTCAGCAATTAAAAAGAATACATTTGAATCAGTTCTAATGAGGTGGATGAAACTGGAGCCTATTATATGGAGTGAAGTAAGCCAGAAAGAAAAACACCAATACAGCATACTAACGCATATATATGGAATTTAGAAAGATGGTAACAATAACCCTGTGTACGAGACAGCAAAAGGGACACTGATGTATAGAACAGTCTTTTGGACTCTGTAGGAGAGGGAAGGGGGCATGATTTGGGAGAATGGCATTGAAACATGTATAATATCATGTATGGAGAGACTTTTGAAACAATGCTGTTTTAGATTTTCTCCACCAGGGCACGTTTGTTACTGTTACTCTGACCATTAGCTCATAGACAAGCAGCACTAGATTTTAGTTAAAAACTCAAGACAACAAACAGTAATGAAATCACTTGTCCAGGCTTCTCCTGGACTTAATAACGTTTTAATACTTTTATCTTCTGATTTTCCAATTCTCTGTTACATATTGAAAAAAGGATTTAATTGGTCCAGATACTCATTTGGGGTGCTTTAAACAAACTTTCCAAGTTTATTTCTCTTTTATAATGTTAACTATAACCTATATATTCACTATAATCTTTTATCACTAAAATCTGTTTCATTTTTAAGATCTGTCATAATCAAGCACGTTGAAAAATATATGCTACAAAATTAGAATACACACACACACACACACACACACACACACACACATATATATATATATAAGCTCTGACATTCTGCTTATGAGGCAGTTCTTTAAGGAATACAGAAAACTGTAATATATATTAATTTTTCTTTAAACTTTGAAAAGAATTCCATTTTTCTCCATTGTTTTGAATTCCCCAATATCTTTAAGTCATTTGACTTGTTGTATTTGACTCTTGGACCCTGATGCTGGGAAAGATTGAAATGAAGTCAGAAGTAGAAGAGGGTGGCAGAGGAGGAGATGGTTAGAAAGCATCACTGACTCGATGGACATGAATTTGAGCAAACTCCAATGGTGGAAGGCAGGGAAGCCTGGCATGCTGCAGTCCATAGGGTCACAACGAGTCTGACACAACTTAGTGATTGAACAACAAATTTGACTCTTAGATCCAGATTTTCTTCTTTTTCTTATACGGACTCTTCAGATCAGATCAGATCAGTTGCTCAGTCGTGTCCGACTCTTTGCGAACCCATGAATCGCAGCACGCCAGGCCTCCCTGTCCATCACCAACTCCCGGAGTTCATTGAGACTCACGTCCATCGAGTCAGTGATGCCATCCAGCCATCTCATCCTCTGTTGTCCCTTTCTCCTCCTGCCCCCAATCCCTCCCAGCATCAGAGTCTTTTCCAATGAATTAATTCTTCGCATGAAGTGGCCAAAGTACTGGAGCTTCAGCTTTAGCATCATTCCTTCCAAAGAAATCCCAGGGCTGATCTCCTTCAGAATGGACTGGTTGGATCTCCTTGCAGTCCAAGGGACTCTCAAGAGTCTTCTCCAACACCACAGTTCAAAAGCATCAATTCTTCGGCACTTTACCGTGAGTTTAATTGTATTACTTACACTTTAGTTAGAAAGGTAGACTCTTCTTTTCTAGTTGAGGATAGAATAAACTTTACATATAAAATGTGACATTTTTTATTAGTTCTCTTCTGGGTATTAGCTCTTTGCACAACTCTCTGATGAGAATTGCAGCCTGTAAGGCAATGCAACGCAATCCTCTACATTCAAAGGAGAACAAGAATGATTGCATTTGCAAATCAATGAAGAGAGTGACATGGGGAATCTTTGTTATTAATGTTCAGCTAGATGGCCATTTATCTTAAATGAGGAAAATTTTAAGAAAATTTAAAAACTAAAATGTGTCTCAGAAGAGTGACTATTTCATCTAAAAATTGCTCAGAATTGTATTTATTCGTAGAGTCCAGGATTACATGTATAAAGTTACACTCCTTATAATAGAGAAAAAAAAATCAAATACTCCAAGCCATATGTAAAAAGTATGTTCCCTTTTCTATATAATAAACTTTTGCTTTCACAGTCTGTCTTTGATGTCTTTCATATTTAGACTTAGTAACTCATATTTTACTAGTATAAGTAAACATGTCTGGCCACAGGATTCCCCCTAGTTCTCTTAAAAGCATTACTGCAACACCTGATACCAGAAACTCCTGTTCACAATTGCAGGTATGGAGAACACCATGCACTTGGGAGGCAGGTAGAGGAAGAAGATAGATGTTTTCACCTCAAACATCTCAGAAATTTTAAATAAGATGCCTAAAAAATATATATTTGTAGTTTCAGACATTAGATTCCTATATAAATTTTAGCAGATTAAAATTCTGAAAGATTTTATAGTGTTGCATGTTTGGTGCATTTAAGCTTCTCAGTGGGGCTTCTTGAGGACTTGGGGAAAGATTCACGTTTAATATAAATATGTTTGGGCTATTTCAACAGAAAATATAAACTATCCTTTTTAAATTTTTTTTTTTTTTTTTACTTTTTATACACAGCCAGTGTTCCTAAAAATTTTACTCTTACAAGCATGAAATGATTGAAAAGGTACTTTGAACAGTTGTCATTTCCACAATGTTAAAATGTGTATTGAGTCCTGAATTTGTAAGTCTGTTTAGTTGGACTGACCTTTGGCTCAGAACAATCTGTCCATGCATAAAAATATAGACTATATCATTGACATAGGATGGGAAAGCAAAAGGTAAAGGAGAAAAGGAAACATACACCCATTTGAATGCAGAGTTCCAAAGAATAGCAAGGTGAGATAAGAAAGCCTTCCTCAGTGATCAATGCAAAGAAATAGAGGAAAACAATAGGATGAGAAAGTCTAGAGATCTCTTCTAGAGAAAATCTCTAGAGAAAATTAGAGGTACCAAGGGAATATTTCATGTAAAGATTGGCACAATAAAGGACAGAAGTGGTATGGACCTAAGAGAAGGAGAAGATATTAAGAAGGGGTGTCAAGAATACACAGAAGAAATGTACAAAAAAAAAAAATCTTCATGACCCAGATAATCTCAATGGTGTGATCACCAGCCTAGAGCCAGACATCGTGGTGTGCGAAGTCAGGTGAGTCTTAGGAGGCATCACTACAAACAAAGCTAGTGGAGGTGATGGAATTCCAGTGGAGCTATTTCAAATCTTAAAAGATGATGTTCTGAAAGTGCTGCATTCAATATGCCAGCAAAATTGGAAAACTCAGCAGTGGCCACAGGACTGGAAAAAGGCAGTTTTCTTTCCAATCCCAAATAAAGGCAATGCCAAAGAATGCTCACACTACTGCACAATTGATCCCATCTCATATGCTAGGAAAGTAATGCTCAAAATTCTCCAAGTGAGGCTTCAACAGTATGTGAACCATGAACTTCCAGATGTTCAAGCTGGATTAGAAAAGGCAGAAGAACCAGAGATTAAATTGCCAACATTCATTGGATCATCAAAAAAGCAAGAGAGTTCCAGAAATATATTTAGTTCTGCTTTATTGACTATGCAAAAGCCTTTGACTGTGTGGACCACAACACCCTCTGGAAAATTCTTAAATCAATGGGAATACTAGACCACCTGACTTGCCTCTTATGAAATCTGTATGCAGGTCAGGAAGCAACAGTTAGAACTGGACATGGAACAACAGACTGGTTCCAGAAGGGAAAGGAGTACGCCAAGGCTGTATATTCTTACCCTGCTTATTTAAATTAAATGCAGAGTACATCATGAGACACGCTGGGCTGGAAGAAACACAAGCTGAAATCAAGATTGTCGGGAGAAATATCAATAACCTCAGATATGCAGATGACACCATCCTTATAGCAGAAAGTGAAGAGGAACTAAAAAGCCTCTTGATGAAAGTGAAAGAGGAGAGTGAAAAATTTGGCTTAAAACTCAACATTCAGAAAACTAAGATCATGGCATCTGGTCACATCACTTCATGGCAAATAGATGGGGAAACAGTGGAAACAGTATCAGACTTTATTTTTTGGAGCTCCAACATTACTGCAGATGGTGACTGCAGCCATGAAATTAAAAGATGTTTATTAAAAAGCAGAGATGTTACTTTACCAAAAAGGTCCTTCTCATCAAAGCTATGGTTTTTCCAGTAGTCATGTGTGGATGTGAGAGTTGGACTATAAAGAAAGCTGAGGGCCGAAGAATTCATGCTTTTGAACTGTGGTTGGAGAAAACACTTGAGAGTCCCTTAGACTGCAGGGAGATCCAGCCAGTCCATCCTAAAGGAAATCAGTCCTGAATATTCATTGGGAGGACTGAATCTCAAGCTGAAACTCCAATACTTTGGCCACCTGTTGTGAAGAACTGACTCATCTGAAAAGACCCTGATGCTAGAAAAGATTGAAGGCAGGAGGAGAAGGGGAGGACAGAAGATGAGATTGTTGGATGGCATCACTGACTCATTGGATATGAGTTTGAGTAAACTCCAGGAGTTGGTGATGGACAGGGAGGCCTGGCGTGCTGCAGTCAATGGGGCCACAAAGTCAGGCATGACTGAACAACTGAACTGAACTGAGGTTGGGGAAGGATTTCGTAAGTTAAAATTCACTGAAATAAGCCACTACCCGAAGACAAAGTGAATGAGTCCACTTCTATGGGATTGCTTGGGAAAAGCCCTGATTCTGGGAAAGATTGAGGGAAGGAGGAGAAGGGGGCAATGGGATGAGATGTTTCGATGGCATCACTGACTCAATGGACATGAGTTTGAGCAAGTTCAGGGAGATGGTGAAGAACAAGGAAGCCTGGCGTGCTGTAGTCCATGGGTTCACAAAGAGACAGACATGACTGAATGACTGAACAAAAACAACATAGTCGAATTAATAGAATTCAAGTGTGAAATGCTGGTTCCAGGAGCTAAGACAAAGAGGGAAAGAAGAGTTGATAATCAAAAGTTACAGTTTTAGTTCAGCAAGATGAATATGATTACATATTTGCTGTAACAATACTGTGAAAGTGTTGTAGCCTACCAGGCTCCTCCAATTTTCCAAACAACAATACTGGAGTGGGTTGCCATACTGTACCTTACACTTAACAGCAATTTAAGATAGAGCATCTCATGTTAGGTGCTTCACCACAGTAAAATGAAATAGAATAAAATAAAACTGAAAAAACAAAATTTCAAAAGCAGAACATAATGCAAAATATTAATGAATGGAATTATAATAAACATTTCTATTTAATAAAGAATATCCCAAAGTTAAAATTAACAGAGTGATAGCATTTAAAAAGATATTCACAATGTTTAAAACTGAAAAAATGACTAATATCTGTAATACACAAATTTTTGAAAATCAATAAGAAAAGGACAATTTAAGAGAAAAACATAAATAGAATAAATAGGCAATTTTTATAAAAGAAAAATTTTACATGATAACAATATTTGGATTAAGATTCAGACATACAAATTAAAATAAAAATAAGAACCTTATACTAGATTGGCAAAAATAAGAAATTAACACACTTAATGTTGGTGAATAATGGGAATAGGGACCGTAACGTGTTGGTGGCTGGAAGGAGAGCACAGAACAGCCATTCTGGAGACCAGTCTAGCATCACTTAGTGAAATTAAGTACAGACATATTTATTGTTTAGCAATACTGTGACAGGATAAATAACACAAATAAAGCCCTATGGTCTTCCAAAGGGGATATTTACAAATATGTTTACTGAACATTATATGTGATATAGAGATTTGGAGGTGAGGTGGTTTCCATCATTGTAGGGTGCCATGCTGTGTGCTCAATCATGTCCAACTCTTTGTGATCCCATGGACCATAACCCACCAGGCTCCCCTGTCCATGGAATTCTCCAGGCAAGGCTAGATGGGTAAAATATGGTGGGTGCCTACTGTGAACTACTGTCCAGAAATTAGAAGCAAGATATTAGATGTAAATATAACAATAGAGTTGTGCTTTAAAACCAGATTTCTCTTTAAAAAGTTGGGTGTGATGTAATGCCCATAAAATATAAATACACACTGTGTCAGAATATACCTAAAAAAGATGTATATAATCATTTGTTGTTTTTAGTCACTAAGTTGTGTCTGAATCTTTTGCAACCCCATGGACTGTAGCCCACCAGGCTCCTCTGTCCATAGGATTTTCCAGGCAAGAATACTGGTGTGGGTAGCCATTTCCTACTACAGGGGGTCTTCCAAGCCCAGGGATCAAACCCATGTCTCCTCCATTGGCAGGTGGATTGTTTTTTAACACTGGGCCACCAGGGAAACCCTGTTTATACAATTAGCACAAAGTAAAGGTAGCCTATTGTAATAGGAAAATAACTGAGTATAATAGAGGGGATGGAAGGGAATAATTGAGATTAATAATAGAGGAACCCTACAAATCCCAATAGTGATAAACTGACATAGCTGAAGTAAAAAATAGAATAAAAAAATCATTGAATATGTATCAAAATCTTTAATACAGAAATTTAAGAATGTATCTTCATTCCCATGATTGCCTTCTTTTAATTTACACAACAATATGACTTTTTAGATATAATCCTACTGTATTAAGTTTTTTTCTATGTATTTTATATCTCGATTGCTATTATGAATAGGATTTATGTTCATTATGCTAACAATTTATTCTCTCAATTATATTTTAATCAAAATTATAATGAATTCCTTTATTAATCTTTAGAATGTTCATGTAATTTTGAGGGATTTTGCAGGCAAATAAGCATTTCTTCTGTAAGAAACAATGATTTGTGTTCTTATTTTCTTTGTAACTGATTTTTTTTGAAATGTCAGAGCTGTTTGGAACAAGCCATCACCATCTTATTCGTTGTCATTTTTTATATTTATACAGTTATTTGTTTTTCTTTATAACTGAATTGTTGGGACGTAAAAGCCATTTTAAACAAAAGTGGTCATTTCTGCCAACAGAGTCTTGTTATTCTATTGTCAGTTTTACATATGATTTTGGCTTTAATGCATGACAGATATTCTTTATCTTATTATGAAAGTTCCCTTATATTCATAGCCTATTCATAGATTTTCTTTCTATTTGTATGATTTTCTTAATATTAACGTGATGTGATTAGAACTTAAGAAAACATAGGATCCATAATTTTTTTTATTTTAATGTATAGAATGTAATTATAATTTTAATGTATAGAATGTGGTCTACTGGAGAAGGGAATGACAAACCACTTTTGCATTCTTGCCTTGAGAACCCCATGAACAGTATGAGAAGGCAAAATGATAGGATACTGAAAGGGGAACTCCCTAGGTCGGTAGGTGCCCAATACGCTACTGTAGATCAGTGGAGAAATAACTCCAGAAAGAATGAAGGGATGGAGCCAAAGCAAAAACAACACCTTGTTGTGGATGTGACTGGTGATAGAAGCAAGGTACGATGCTGTAGAGAGCAATATTGTATAGGAACCTGGAATGTCAGGTCCATGAATCAAGGCAAATTGGAAGTGGTCAAACAGGAGATGGCAAGAGTGAACGTCAACATTCTAGGAATCAGTGAACTAAAATGGACTGGAATGGGTGAATTTAACTCAGATGACCATTATATCTACTACTGTGGGCAGGAACCCCTTAGAAGAAATGGAGTAGCCATCATGGTCAACAAAAGAGTCCAAAATGAAGCACTTGGATGCAATCTCAAAAACGACAGAACGATCTCTGTTCGTTTCCAAGGCAAACCATTCAATATCACAGTATTCAAGTCTATGCCCTGATGAGTAATGCTGAAGCTGAACAGTTCTATGAAGACTTACAAGACCTGCTAGAACTAACACCCAAAAAAGATGTCCTTTTCATTATAGGGTACTGGAATGCAAAAGTAGGAAGTCAAGAAACATCTGGACTAACAGACAAATTTGGCTTTGGAGTACAGAATGAAGCAGGGAAAAGGCTAATAGAGTTTTGCCACAAGAATGCACTGGTCATAGCAAGCACACTCTTCCAACAACGCAAGAGAAGACTCTATACATGGACATCACCAGGTAGTCAACATCGAAATCAGATTGATTATATTCTTTGCAGCCAAAGATGGAGAAGCTCTATACAGTCAGCAAAAAACAAGACTGGGAGCTGACTGTGGCTCAGATCATGAACTCATTATTGCCAAATTCAGACTTAAATTGAAGAAAGTGGGGAAAACCACTAGAACATTCAGGTATGACCAAAATCAAATCCCTTATGATTAGACAGTGGAAATGAGAAATGTATTTAAGGGACTAGATCTGATAGACAGAGTGCCTGATGAGCTATGGAATGAGGTTCATGACATTGTACAGGAGACAGGGTTCAAGACCATAGCAATGGAAAAGAAATGCAAAAAAAGCAAAATGGTTGTCTGAGGAGGCCTTACAAATAGCTGTGAAAAGAAGAGAAATTAAAAGCAAAGGAGAAAAGGAAAGATATAAGCATCTGAATGCAGAGTTCCAAAGAATAGCAAGAAGAGATAAGAAAGCCTTCCTCAGTGATCAATGCAAAGAAATAGAGGAAAACAACAGAATGGGAAAGACTAGAGATCTTTTCAAGAAAATTAGAAATACCAAGGCAACAATTCATGCAAAAATGGGCTCAATAAAGGACAGAAATGGTATGGATCTAACAGAAGCAGAAGATATTAAGAAGAGGTGGCAAGAATACACAGAAGAACTGTACAAAAAAAGAGCTTCACAACCAAGATAATCACGATGGTGTGACCACTCACCTACAGCCAGACATCCTGGAGTGTGAAGTCAAGTGGGCCTTAGAAAGCATCACTACGAACAAAGCTAGTGGAGGTGATGGAATTCCAGTTGAGCTATTTCAAATCCTGAAAGATGATGCTGTGAAAGTGCTGCACTCAATACGCCAGCAAATCTGGAAAACTCAGCAGTGGCCACAGGACTGGAAAAGGTCAGTTTTCATTCCAATCCCAAAGAAAGTCAATGCCAAAGAATGCTCAAACTACTGCACAATTGCACTCATTTCACACACTAGTAAAGTAATGCTCAAAATTCTCCAAGCCAGGCTTCAGCAATATGTGAACTGTGAACTTCCAGATTTTCCAGCTGGTTTTAGAAAACCAGAGATCAAATTGTCAACATCCACTGAATCATCAAAAAAACAAGAGAGTTACAGAAAAAACATATTACTGCTTTATTGACTATGCCAAAGCCTTTGAATGTGTGGATCACAATAAACTGTGGAAAATTCTGAAATTGACGGGAATACCAGACCACCTGACCTGCCTCTTGAGAAGCCTATATGCAGGTCAGGAAGCAACAGTTAGAACTGGACATGGAACAACAGACTGGTTCCAAATAGGAAAAGGAGTACATCAAGGCTGTATATTGTCACCCTGCTTATTTAACTTAAATGCATAGTACATCATGAGAAACGCTGGGCTGGAAAAAGCACAAGCTAGAATCAAGATTGCTGTGAGAAATATCAATAACCTCAGATATGCAGATGATACCACCCTTATGGCTGAAAGTGAAGAGGAACTAAAAAGCCTCTTGATCAAAGTGAAAGAGGAGAGTGAAGAGTGAAAAAGTTGGCTTAAAGCTCAACATTCAGAAAACGAAGATCATGGCATCTGGTCCCATCACTTCATGGCAAATAGATGGGGAAACAGTGGAAACAGTGTCAGACTTTATTTTTCTGGGCTCCAAAATCACTGCAGATTGTGACTGCAGCCATGAAATTAAAAGACGCTTACTCCTTGGAAGGAAAGTTATGACCAACCTAGATAGTATATTGAAGAGCAGAGATATTACTTTGCCAACAAAGTTCCATCTAGTCAAGGCTCTGGTTTTTCCAGTGGTCATGTATGGATTTGAGAGTTGGATGGTGAAGAAAGCTGAGCCCTGGAGAATTGATTCTTTTGAACTGTGGTGTTGGAGAAGACTCTTGAGAGTCCCTTGGATTGCCAGAAGATCCAACCATTTCATCCTAAAGGAGATCAGTCCTGGGTGTTCATTGGAAGGAATGATGCTAAAGCTGAAACCCCAATAATTTGACCACCTCATACAAAGAGTTGACTCATTGGAAAAGTCTCTGATGCTGGGAGGGATTGGGGGCAGGAGGAGAAGGGGACGGCAGAGGATGAGATGGCTGGATGGCATCACTGACTCGATGGACATGAGTTTGAGTGAATTCTGGGAGTTGGTGATGGACAGGGAGGCCTGGCGTGCTATGATTCATGGGGTTGAAAAGAGTCGGACATGGTTGCGTGACTGAACTGATTTGAACTGATGCATTTTTAATTAAAAAAATTCCAAAATGATGACTATTATTGCATGAAGTGGACTATTATACAGCAGCTTCCAATCATGAATAAGATTGTGGGTTCCCTTAGCTTGACTAAGGAAATAGATAGTGCATTTGTTTTCTATTACTGGGTTATAAATTATTTTTTAAAATGTTTAAATAGCACACATTTATTATCACACATTTTCCAGGGGTCAGAAATCCAAAGATGGCAGCACTGGATCTGAAATCCAGATGTTGATCAGGGATGCAGTTCTTAATTTGGATTCGGGCTCTTCTCTAAGCTCATGGGTGGTTGGCAGAATTCATTTGCATCCTGTTGCAGAATTAAGATTCCCATTTTGTTAGCTGTTGTTCAGTGACCTTCTCAGCAACTAGAGGCTGTTCCTTGCTCCATGGCCCTGAAAGGTAGTTTGGAACATGAAAGTTTGCTTTCTTTCAGCCCAGACAGAGCATGTTTACCTGACTTCCTTTTCTGTAACCAGTTGAAGAAAACTTTATGGTTTTAAGACATTCACGTGACTAGATCTGGCCTACCGAAACAATCTCCCTATTTTATTTATTTGTGGCCACATTGTGATTCTTGAAGGATCTTAGTTTCCCAGTTCAGTTCCGTTCAGTTCAATCACTCAGTCATGTCCGACTCTTTGCGACACCATGAATTGCAGCACGCCAGGCCTCCCTGTCCATCACCAACTCCCAGAGTTCACTCAGACTCACATCCGTCGAGTCAGTGATGCCATCCAGCCATCTCATCCTCTTCCCCCAATCCCTCCCAGCATCAGAGTCTTTTCCAATGAGTCAACTCTTCGCATGAGGTGGCCAAAGTACTGGAGTTTCAGCTTAAGCATCATTCTTTCCAAAGAAATCCCGGGGCTGATCTCCTTTAGAATGGACTGGTTGGATCTCCTTGCAGTCCAAGGGACTCTCAAGAGTCTTCTCCAACACCACAGTTCAAAAGCATCAATTCTTCAGCACTCAGCTTTCTTCACACTCCAACTCTCACATCCATACGTGACTACTGGAAAAACCATAGCCTTGACTAGATGGACCTTTGTTGGCAAAGTAATGTATCTGCTTTTGAATATGCTATCTAGGTTGGTCATAACTCTCCTTCCAAGGAGTAAGCATCTTTTAATTTCATGGCTTCAGTCACCATCTTCAGTGATTTTTGAGCTCAACCAGGTATCAAACTACATCCTTTCAGTGAAAACACAGAGACCTAACAACTGCACCACCAAGGAATTCCTAACATCTCTTTAATTTCAACTAACTGTGGACTTTAATTACATCTGCAAAATCCCTTCACTCCAGAACTTAGCTAAACTTTTAACTAAATATCTGGCAGGAGTGTGAACAGAAAGGGCTGGCAATTCTATCACGGATAGAATTCTATCAGAATTCTATCACAAAGTCATGACAGGACACCATATCCACTGAGTGAGGATCCTGTCATGTGTGAAATGTGCCCTTTATTTCTCTTGTAGAGACTTTTGTATATTCTTTGTTTCTGCATCTGATTCTTTGTGACCTCATGGTTATAGTCCACTAGGCTCCTCTGTCCATAGGGTTTCTCAGGCAAGAATAATGCACAGGGTTGCCATTTCCTCCTCTAGGGGACCTTGATGACCCAGGGATTGAACCTGCATTTCCTACATTGGCTGGTGGGTTCTTTACTGCTGAGCCACCAGGGAAGCCTGACACAGAAACACTGCAAGATGTCACTTGACTGGGTACTTTTCAAAACTGTCATCACCAGTTCTTTCCCACATTTGTTCTGTAAGATGTTCTTTCCTCTATTTATTGTTGGTGATGATAATATTTGGCCCTTGTTTAGAATGGCCTTTTCCAGATTTATGTAAAGTTCCTCTTACCATAATCTTTTCTTTAATTGAGTCACTACATCCAGCCCATGATGAAGGCAAAGTAAATTAAACTCTACCTAAGGATGAGTTGGGAAAGAAGGGATGCAGCTATACATGTATTATTTATAATTCTCCTGCAAAGAAGATCTATCCTTTGCTTATTACCAACATGGACTCATGAATATTTATTTTATACTTAGGGTTCTAATTTTTAAAATATTTATCTTGTTCACATTTTTCCAGCTCTGTCCACTGAGAGTTCTTTAAGACTGACTTCTGGGCAGAATGGCACTCTGGGGCTTAAAACCTCTGTAGTCTCACCTGAGGCCACATTCAGGAGGCCTCCATGCTTGGTTTAAGACTCTGCTGTCAAAATCTTAACATCTTGATGATTTTATCTTGAAATTTGTGTTCCCTACTTGAAATCTGATGGGACAATGATGTACTGGAGGCTTGGAGACTTCACTCACACAGGGTCCCTCTCCCTGCCTCCTCTTCCTTGGGACACTATCCATGCCTATTCCCACATCCTTTGGATCCCTGGGCATTACTTGGCTTTCCCCTCCTCCTAGGAGCCCAGAGATAACTAGGCCTGCTTGCAGGTGAACTAGGTCCCTTTGGCATGAGAAGGATGTGCATTCTGCCCTCACTCTCTGCCCAGGACTGAGAAGAGGAGAGTTCAAGTTGTGTACCTGTGCCCTGGATGTCTCAGTGGAACATGACCATCTGAGCTGGTAGCACCTGCATCTCTGGTTGGCAGCCATTCAGAGACTGTGTCCTGGAAGTGTTGAGGCTCTAACTTACAGCCCAACCCCAATCCAGGAAACCAGCTAGTCTGTCCCAGAGCAGAGGTTAAGATCCCTTGGGTTGTCTCTGCTGTAGGTCAGGACAATGGGCTCTTGGAAAAGGAAAACAACTAACTCAAGTTTTCATGTGTCCACCCTTAGCTGGGCTACAGTCTGTCCATCCAGAGGCTGGATGCTGGCAGGAGGTGGAATACTTCAGCTTTTAGGCCATAGTCAAGCCAGTTGAGGGGCTCTCGAAGTCTGTGATAGTCTTATTGGCCAAAGAATAATTATGCTTCCTTAAACTGTATTCTCTCAGCACGTTCCATGTCTGGAATGATATTTTTTCCCTTGTCCAACCTTCCCGATCTGGCTTCCATTTGTCTCTTCAGGCCTTCTGGAATTACCCTTGGGAGTAGCTAGAAAACATAAATTGTGCAATTTGTAATTCTGCATACAAGTTGGATGCTCTAATAAAAAAAGTGAAAGTCATTCAGCATTGTAATTTGCCTTTAAACTCCTCATTACACAATGTAAAGATGAAGAATATAATACATACAAATGTTTAAAATTTAAATTTTCTTTTCCTAGGACAATATTAAATAATGTCTTAAATTTATATTTATATGCCCCATAGAGAGTTGAACCATAAAGAAGGCTGAGTGTCAAAGAACTGATGCTTTTGAACTGTAGTTCTGGAGAAGACTCTTGAGAATCTCTTGGGCAGCAAATAGATCAAACCAGTAAATCCTAAATGAAATTAACCCTGAATATTCACTAGAAGGACTGATGCTGAAGTTGAAGCTCCAACACTTTGGCCACCTGATGTAAATAGCTGACTCATTGGAAAAGACCCTGATGCTGGAAAAGAGTGAGGGCTGGAAGAAAAGGGGGTGACAGAGGATGAGATGGTTAGATAGCATCACCAACTCAATGGACATGAGTTTGAGCAAACTCCAGGAGATAGTGAAGGATAGCGAAGGTTGGTGTGCTGCAGTCCATGGGGTCACAAAGAGTTCCACACATGGTTGAATGACTGAATAACAATAACAACCATGTACCATAGTCTTATATACAACAGTGACTTACCTCACAGTTCTGAAACTTGGGAAGTCCAAGATCAAGGCATTGGCAGATTTGGAGTCTAGTGAAAACCCCCTTCCTGGTTCAGATACAGTAGGCATTTCTTGTGTCTTCACATTGCAGAATGAGGGAGAGCTTACTCCTGTTTTTATAAGGCCACTTATCCCAGTCTTGAGGTGTCCATCCTCATGACCTAATCACCTTCCAAAGGCGTCACCTCCAGTTACTCACATCCAGGATTAAACTTCAACAAATGAATTTAGGGGGATGCAAATAGTCTATAGCATTTTTTTTAAAAAATAGCATATTGTTAATAAAATGCATCCTCCCAATTTGAGACAGTAACTTCAGAGGAAAGGAAAAAATATATATATATATAATATTTGTAATTAAAAAAAATGTTTTCATTTTTAGACAAGATTTCTCCATGTTTAACATGGGCACCCACAATTTTGGGGGAATCTACAAATTATGTGGTAGGATCTGTATTGTTTTGAAATGTCCCCATTCCTCCACCTTTATTGTTAATTTCTCCTTTGGGTGCTTTACATTGTGGCAATGCTATATCTCTTAAGTTTTCTTGTTCACATCTTGCTACCTAGTAACATCTTTGTAGACAAACTGCTTTTCCTGCCATAATTTTATATTTTTGGTAGGCTTCTATTTTTAGGCTAAAATTAATGAAGAGACATATCATTTAGCATTCAAATAGCTATATGTAATAAGTTATGTATTTAAAAATGCTTAAATAATGGAGGTTTCATTTTCTTAAATTGAACATATTATTCAGATTAGATGATATGAGAAGTTCCATGGTATTGAGGCTCAAAAGTCAACATTTTTGTGATTCTATCTCTTCATTCCTGTCTCTAGCACCCAATAATTCTTTTCTTTTTGTTTAAATTTTGATTGAAGTATAGTTGAGTTATAATGTTGCATTTATTTCTGCCAAACAGCAAAGTGAAGCATTAATATATATGCACATCCTTTCTTTTTTAGATTTTTTCCCATATAGGTCATTACCTCGTATTGGGTAGAGTTCACTGTGCTAAACAGTAGGTCTTTATTAGCATTCAATCATTATTAACAACATGCAAATCTTTTTTTTCTCTCTTTCTTTTTTTTAATATAAATTTATTTATTTTAATTGAAGGCTAATTACTTTGCAGTATTGTATTGGTTTTGCCATATATCAACATGAATCCACCACAGGTGTACACGTGTTCCCCATCCTGAACTCCCCCTCCCACCTCCCACCCCATACCATCCCTCTGGGTCATCCCAGTGAACCAGCCCAAGCATCCTGTATCCTGCATCAAACCTGGACTGGCGATTTGTTTCATATATGATATTATAGATGTATCAATGTCATTTTCCCAAATCATCTCACCCTCTCCTTTTCCCACAGAGTCCAAAAGACTGTTCTATACATCTGTGTCTCTTTTGCTGTCTCGCATACAGGGTTATCATTACCATCTTCCTAAATTCCATATATATGCTTTAGTATACTGTATTGGTGTTTTTCTTTCTGGCTTACTTCACTCTATAATAGGCTCCAGTTCATCCACCTCATTAGAACTGATTCAAATGTATTCTTTTTAATGACTAAGTAATAATCCATTGTGTATATGTACCACTGCTTTCTTATCCATTCATCTGCTGATGAACATCTAGGTTTTGCTCCATGGCCTGGCTATTATAAACAGTTCTGTGATGAACATTGGGGTACACGTGTCTCTTTCGATTCTGGTTTCCTCAGTGTGTACGCCCAGCAGTGGGATTGCTGGGTCATAAGGCAGTTCTATTTCCAGTTTTTTAAGGAATCTCCACAATGTTCTCCATAGTGGCTGTACTAGTTTGCATTCCCACCAACAGTGTAAGAGGGTTCCATTTTCTCCACACCCTCTCCAGCATTTATTGGTTGTAGACTTTTGGATAGCAGCCATTCTGACTGGCGTGAAATGATACCTCATTGTGGTTTTGATTTGCATTTCTCTGATAATGAGTGATGTTGAGCATCTTTTCATGTGTTTGTTAGCCATCTGTATGTCTTCTTTGGAGAAATGTCTGTTTAGTTCTTGGATCCATTTTTTGATTGGGTCGTTTATTTGTCTTGAATTGAGCTTCAGAAGTTGCTTGTGTATTTTTGAGATTAGTTGTTTGTCAGTTGCTTAATTTGCTATTATTTTCTCCCATTCTGAAGGCTGTCTTTTCACCTTGCTTATAAATTCCTTTGTCGTGCATAAGCTTTTAATTTTAATTAGGTCCCATTTGTTTATTTTTGTTTTTATTTCCAATATTCTGGGAGGTGGGTCACAGAGGATCCTGCTGTGATTTATATCAGAGAGTGTTTTGCCTATGTTTTCCTCTAGGAGTTTTACAGTTTCTGGTCTTATGTTTAGATCTTTAATCCATTTTGAGTTTATTTGTGTGTATGGTGTTAAAAAGTGTTCTAGTTTCATTCTTTTACAAGTGGTTGACCAGTTTTCCCAGCACCACTTGTCAAAGAGATTATCTTTTCTCTACTGTATATTCTTGTCTCCTTTGTCAAAGATAAGGTGTCCATAGGTGTGTGGATTTATCTCTGGGCTTTCTATTTTGTTCCATTGATCTATATTTCTATCTTTGTGCCAGTACCATACTGTTTTGATGACTGTGGCTTTGTAGTAGAGCCAGAAGTCAGGCAGGTTGATTCCTCCAGTTCCATTCTTCTTTCTCAAGATAGCTTTGGATATTCGAGGTTTTTTGTATTTCCATACATATTGTGAAATTATTTGCTTTAGCTCTGTGAAAAATACCGTTGGTAGCTTGATAGGGATTGCACTGAGTCTATAGATTGCATTGGGTAGTATACTCATTTTCACTATATTGATTCTTCCAATCCATAAACATGGTATATTTCTCCATCTATTAGTGTCCTCTTTGATTTCTTTCACCAGTGTTTTATAGTTTTCTATATATAGGTCTTTAGTTTTTTTCAGTTCAGTTCAGTTCAGTTCAGTTCAGTTGCAGAGTCGTGTCTGACTCTTTGCCAACCCATGAACTGCAGCACGCCAGGCCTCCCTGTCATCACCAACTCCCAGATTTCACTCAAACTCACGTCCATCAAGTCAGTGATGCCATCCAGCCGTCTCATCCTCTGTAGTCCCCTTCTCCTCCTGCCCCCAATCCCTCCCAGCATTAGAGTCTTTTCCAGTGAGTCAACACTTTGCATCAGGTGGCCAAAGTACTGGAGTTTCATCTTTAGCATCATGCTTTCCAATGAACACCTAGGACTGATCTCCTTTAGGATGGACTGGTTGGATCTCCTTGCAGTTCAAGCGACTCTCAAGAGCCTTCTCCAACACCACAGTTCAAAAGCATCAATTCTTCGGCACTCAGCTTTCTTCACCGTCCAACTCTCACATCCATTCATGACCACTGGAAAATCATAGCCTTGACTAGACGGACCTTTGTTCGCAAAGTAATGTCTTTGGTTTTTAATGTGCTATCTAGATTGGTCATAACTTTCCTTTCAAGGAGTAAGCGTCTTTTAATTTAGTGGCTTCAATCACCATCTTCAGTGATTTCAGAGCCCAAAAAAATAAAGTCTGACACTATTTCCACTGTTTCCCCATCTATTTGCCATGAAGGGATGGGACCAGATGCCATGATCTTCGTTCTCTGAATATTGAGCTTTAAGCCAACTTTTTCACTCTCCTCGTTCACTTTCATCAAGAGGCTTTTTAGTTCCTCTTCACTTTCTGCCATAAGGGTGGTGTCATCTACATATCTGAAGTTATTGATATTTCTCCTGGCAATGTTGATTCCAGCTTGTGTTCTTCCAGCCAAGCGTTTTTCATGATGTACTCTTCATATAGTTTAAATAAGCAGGGTGACAATATATAGCCTTTATTTACTCCTTTTCCTATTTGGAACCAGTCTGTTGTTCCATGTCCAGTTCTAACTGTTGCTTCTTGACCTGCATATAGATTTCTCAAGAGGCATTCCTAAGTATTTTAGTCTTTTCATTGCAATGGTGAATGGATTTTTTTCCTTTTTTTCCCTCTTTCTATTTTCTAATTTTTAGTGTATAGGAATGCAAGAGATTTCTGTGTGTTGATTTTATATCCTGCCACTTTACTATATTCATTGATTAGCTCTAGTAATTTTCTGGTGGAGTCTTTAGGGTTTTTTATGTGGAGGATCATGTCATCTACAAACAGTGAGAGTTTTACTTCTTATTTTCCAATTTGGATTCCTTTTATTTCTTTTTCTGCTCTGATTGCTGTATCCAAAACTTCCAAAACTATGTTTAATAGTAGTGGTGAAAGTGGGTACCCTTGTCTTGTTTCTGACTTTAGGAGAAATGCTTTCAATTTCTTACCATTGAGGATAATGTTTGCTGTGGGTTTGTCATATATAGCTTTTGTTATATTGAGGGATATTCCTTCTATTCCTGCATTCTGGAGACTTTTTATCATAAATGGATGTTGAATTTTGTCAAAGGCTTTCTCTGGATCTATTGAGATGATCATATGACTTTTATTTTTATATTTGTTAGTTCAGTCAGTTCAGTTCAGTCACTAAGTTGTGTCTGACTCTTTGCAACCCCGTGAATTGCACCACGCAAGGACTCCCTGTCCATCACCAACTCCCGGAGTTCACTCAGACTCACGTCCATTGAGTCAGTGATGCCATCCAGCCATCTCATCCTCTGCCGTCCCCTTCTCCTCCTGCCCCCAATCCCTCCCAGCATCAGAGTCTTTTCCAATGAATCAACTCTTTGAATGAGGTGGCAAAAGTACTGGAGTTTCAGCTTTAGCATCAGTCCTTCCGAAGAAATCCCAGGCCTGATCTCTTCAGAATGGACTGGTTGGATCTCCTTGCAGTCCAAGGGACTCTCAAGAGTCTTCTCCAACACCACAGTTCAAAAGCATCAATTCTTCGGCGCTCAGCCTTCTTCACAGTCCAACTCTCACGTCCATACATGACCACTGGAAAAACTATAGCCTTGACTACACGGACCTTTGTTGGCAAAGTAATGTCTCTGCTTTTGAATATGCTATCTAGGTTGGTCATAACTTTCCTTCCAAGGAGTAAGCGTCTTTTAATTTCATGGCTGCAGTTACCATCTGTACTGATTTTGGAGCCCCTAAAAATAAAATCTGACACTGTTTCCACTGTTTCCTCATCTATTTCTCATAAAGTGTAGGGACCGGATGCCATGATCTTCGTTCTCTGAATGTTGAGTTTTAAGCCAACTTTTTCATTCTGCACTTTCATTTTCATCAAGAGGTTTTTTAGTTCCTCTTCACTTTCTGCCATAGCTCTTCTCTAAATTTTTGGTAGAATTCAGCAGTGAAGCTGTCTGAACCTGGGCTTTTGTTTGCTGGAAGATTTCTGATTACAGTTTCAATTTCTGTGCTTGTAATGGGTCTGTTAAGATTTTCTATTTCTTCCTGGTTCAGTTTTTGAAAGTTGTACTTTTCTAAGAATTTGTCCATTTCTTTCAAGTTTTCCATTTTATTGGCATATAATTGCTGATAGTAATCTCTTATGATCCTTTGCATTTCTGTGTTGTCTGTTGTGATCTCTCCATTTTCATTTCTAATTGTGTTGATTTGATTTTTCTCCCTTTGTTTCTTGATGGGTCTGGCTAATGGTTTGTCAATTTTATTTATCGTTTCAAAGAACCAGCTTTTGGCTTTGTTGATTTTTGCTATGGTCTCTTTTGTTTCTTTTGCATTCATTTTTGCCCTAATTTTTAAGATTTCTTTCCTTCTACTAACCCTGGAGTCCTTCATTTCTTCCTTTTCTAGTTGTTTTATGTGTAAAGTTAGTTTATTTATTTGACTTGTTTCTTGAAGTATGCCTGTATTGCTATGAACTTTCCACTTAGCACTGCTTTTACAGTGTCCCACAGGTTTTTGGTTGTTGTGGTTTCATTTTCATTCATTTTTGTGCATATTCCGATTTCTTTCTTGATTTCTTCTGTGATTTGTTGGTTATTCAGCAGCATGTTGTTCAGCCTCCATATGTTGGATTTTTTAATAGTTTTTCTCCTGTAATTGAGATCTAATCTAAGTGTATTGTGGTCAGAAAAGATGCTTGGAATGATTTCAATTTTTAAAAAATTTACCAAGGCTAGATTTATGGCCCAGGATGTGATTTATCCTGGAGAAAGTTCCACGTGCATTTGAGAAGATGGTGAAATTCATTTTTGGGGGGGTGAAATGTCCTATAGATATCAATCAGGTCTAACTGGTCTATTTTATCATTTAAAGTTTGTATTTTCTTGTTAATTTTCTGTTTAGTTGATCTATCCATAGGTGTGAGTGGGGTATTAAAGTCTCCCACTATTATTGTGTTATTGTTAATTTCCCCTTTCATACTTGTTAGCATTTGTCTTACATATTGTGCTCCTATGTTGGGTGCATATATATTTATAATTGTTATATCTTCTTCTTGGATTGATCCTCTGATCATTATGTAGTGTCCTTCTTTGTCTCTTTTCACAGGCTTTGTTTTAAAGTCTGTTTTTTTCTGATATGAGTATTGCTACTCCTGCTTTCTTTTTGTCTATGTTTGCATGGTATATCTTTTTCCAGCCCTTCACTTTCAGTCTGTATGTGTCCCCTGTTTTGAGGTGGGTCTGTCATAGACAACATATAAAGGGTCTTGTTTTTGTATCCATTCAGCCAGTCTTTGTCTTTTGGTTGGGGCATTCAACCCATTTACGTTTAAGGTAATTATTGATAAGTATGATCCCGTTGCCATTTACTTCATTGTTTTGGGTTCAAGTTTATACACCCTTTTCATGTTTCCTGTCTAGAGAAGATCCTTTAGCATTTGTTGGAGAGGTGTTTTTGTGGTGCTGAATTCTCTCAGCTTTTGCTTGTCTGTAAAGCTTTTGATTTATCCTTCATGTTTGAATGAGATCCTTGCTGGGTACAGTAATCTGGGATGTAGGTTATTTTTTTTTTTTCATCACTTTAACTATGTCCTGCCATTCTCTTCTGGCCTGAAGAGTTTCTGTTGAAAGATCAGCTGTTATCCTTATGGGAATCCCCTTGTATGTTACTTGTTGCTTTTTTCTTGCTGCTTTTAATATTTGTTCTTTGTTTTTATTCTTTGTTAATTTGATTAATGTGTGTCTTGGGGTGTTTCACCTTGGGTTTATCCTGTTTGGGACTCTCTGGATTTCTTGGACTTGGGTGATTATTTCCTTCCCCATTTTAGGGAAGTTTTCAACTATTATCTCCTCAAGTATTTTCTCATGGTCTTTCTTTTTGTCTTGTTCTGGGACTCTTATGATTCTAATGTTGGAGCGTTTAGCATTGTCCTGGAGGTCTCTCAGATTGTCCTTATTTCTTTTAATTGGTTTTTCTTTTTTCCTCTCTGATTCATTTATTTCTACCATTCTATCTTCTACTTCACTAATCCTATCATCTGCCTCAGTTATTCTACTATTTGTTCCCTCCAGAGTGTTTTTTATCTCATTTATTGCGTTATTCATTATATATTGACTCTTTTATTTCTTCTAGGTCCTTGTTAAAACTTTCTTGCATATTCTCAATCCTTGTTCCAGGCTATTTATCTGTGATGATTTCAAGATTTTGGATCATTTTCACTGTCATTTTTTGGAATTCTTTATCAGGTAGATTCCCTATCTCTTCCTCTTTTGTTTGGTTTGGTGGGCATTTATCCTGTTTCTTTACCTGCTAGGTATTCCTCTGTCTCTTCATCTTGTTTATATTGCTGTGTTTGGGGTGACCTTTCTGTATTTTCGCAGTTTGTGGAGCTCTCTTTATTGTGGAGTTTCCTCATTGTACGGGTGGCTTGTCAAGGTTTCCTGGTTAGGGAAGCTTGTGTTGGTGTTCTGGTGGGTGAAGCTGGATTTATTCTCTCTGGAGTGCAATGAAGTGTCCAGTAATGTGTTACGAGATGTCAGTGGGTTTGAAGTGACTTTGGGCAGCCTGTATATTGAAGCTCAGGGCTATGTTCCTGTGTTGCTGGAGAATTTGTGTGGTATGTCTTGCTCTGGAACTTGTTGGCCCTTGGGTGGTGCTTGGTTTCAGTGTAGGTATGGAGGCATTTGATGAGCTTCTATCCATGAATGTTCTCTGGAGTCAGGAGTTCTCTGGTATTCTCAGGATTTGGACTTAAGCCTCCTGCTTCTGGTTTTCAGTCTTATTTTTACAGTAGCCTCAAGACTTCTTCATCTATAGAGCACTGCTGATAAAACATCTAGGTTAAAGATGAAAAGTTTCTCCACAGTGGGGACACCCAGAGAGGTTCACAAACTTACATGGAGAAGAGAAGAGGGAGGAGGGAGATAGAGGTGACCAGGATGAGATGAGGTCGGATCAAAAGAGGAGAGAGCAAGCTAGCCAGTAATCACTTCTTTATGTGCACTCCACAGTCTGGGTTGCTTAGAGATGTTCACAGAGTTATACAAAGAAGAGAAGACGGAGGAAGGAAACAGAGGTGTCCAGGAGGATAAAGGGGGGAATCAAAAGGAGGGAGACAGATCCAGCCAGTAATCAGTTCTCTAAGTTTTCTCCACCGTCTGGAACACACAAAGAGATTCACAGAGTTGGGTAGAGAAGAGAAGGCAGAGGGAGGCGATAGAGGCGACCTGGTACAGAAAAAGGAGAGTCCAAAACGGGAGAGAGCAGTCAAGCCAGTAATCTCGCTCCCAAGTCAAAATGGGTACTGAATATTGGGTTCTTAAAGGTACAAAATTTATAACAAATACCAAAAAGTAAAGTTTAAAAATCTAGAGTAGAGGTTGGATTTTAAAAAATATCATATTAAAGAAAAGAAAGAAAGAAAAAAATCACAAAAATTATATATATATATATATATATATATATATATATATATATATAAAGTTTGCTTTAAAAAATAGGGTCTCTTCTTTTTGCAAAGTAATAGTAGGTTATAAAAATGAAAATTAAAGGAGTAATAGAGGGCTTAAAAATTAAAAAAAAATGATAGTAAAAATATATCTAGGACTTTCTCTGGTGTTGTGGGCAGTGTTGGGTCAGTTCATTTTCGGATAGTTCCTTGGTCCGGTTTATATTTCTCAAGATCTATAGGCCCCTTCCTATGTAGTCGGTACTAACTACAGGGTATTCATCTATTGCACCTGTCACTTCCAAGGCAGTTCCCTCTGTTTTAGCTTCTTCTGTTTGCTGGTCTCTTCAGTGTCTGATTTCCACCCTGACACAAGGGGGCAGTGGTGGACACATTTTTTGGGCTCACTTGTTCAGTCTCGCTGTGGGGAGGGAGGGATGCTGCAAACAAATAACACTGGTGTGTGCTCAGTGTCCCAGCCACACTGGGCCTGCCCCTGCTCAAGGCACGTGTGCCCTCCCTGCCCACACTGCTCAGGCTCTAAGGTGTTCCACTGGGAACCTTCCGAGGCCAGCCCTGAGCTGCATGCACCTCCCAGATCTAAGCTGCTCAGGTTCAGGCACTAGGGTAGTCCTCAAAGGTGCAGACTCGGTTGAGCCTGCATTTTGTGCCCTTCCCAGGTCTGAGAAGCTCAGGTGATGTGTTTGGCGAGCATGCTCGCTGTGACTTATTGCTTCCTCCGTCCCTGCCACTCGGTTTTCTGGGTGTACAATGAGCGCACCTTCTCAGGCAGGTGTTGACCGCCCAGAATCCCAAGAAGTCTTAGTTACCAAAGAAGCCTGCTTGCAATTTGGTAGATAATGCCTTTTTGGGGCTGTGATTGGCCTCTTCTGGCTCTGGCTGCCTGTCACCAGAGGGGGATGGTCTGCAGGGGGCTAGCTTTACTCAGTCTTTTGTTCTGTGAGTAGGCCTGGTGGTGCCTTAGGTTAGGGCTTTTCACGTGGTAGTTATCCCAGGTCTGGTTTGC
The DNA here is from genome assembly GCF_002263795.3 of Bos taurus. Taxonomy (NCBI): domain Eukaryota; kingdom Metazoa; phylum Chordata; class Mammalia; order Artiodactyla; family Bovidae; genus Bos; species Bos taurus. The sequence goes on from NC_037343.1 coordinate 7,805,927, forward strand.
TACCCCAAGTTAGTTCCCTCAGATTGCCTCAGGGCATTCAGGCCCGATTCTTACTCTAAGCAATGCAGCCCGTGCCTCCCTGCCCAGCCCCCAATTACTAGTGGCCTGTGCAGGTGTCTGTGCTGCTTTTCCACTGGGGGAGTTACCATTGGGCACGTAATTTGTGGGTTTTAAGTATTTATTTATTTTTCCTACCAGTTATGTTGCCCTCTGTGGTTCCAAGGCTCACCACAGACTCGGCAGTGAGAGTGTTTCCTGGTGTTTGGAGACTTCTCTCTTTTTAAGACTCCCTTCTTGGGATGGAGCTCTGTCCCTACCTCTTTTGTCTCTCTTTTTGTCTTTTATATATTTTTCTAGCTCCTTTCAAAGACAATGGGCTGCTTTTCTGGGTGCCTGATGTCCTCTGCCAGCATTTAGAAGTTGTTTTGTGGAGTTTACTGTGTTTAAATGTTTTTTTGATGAATTTGTGGGGGAGAAATTGGTCTCCCCATCCTATTCCTCAGCCATCTTAGGACCGCCCTCAAGATGCAAATCTTAAGCAATGGGAGAATTTTATTTTGACATTTTTCTCATTTTATCAGTAGGTTTCTCTTCAGGAGCCATAAGCTAGGGTTCTGTCTATAGCTTAGCTGAAATGAGACTGCAGAAATGCCTACTCTCTTCAGCCTGCCTTGTGAAAGACAAGTTCTGAGAGCAAGAAAAAATTTTGGGGAGACACAGAGAAGAGGCAGAGGGCAGGTGGGAACAGCACACATTGGAATATATAATAGACTCAGTGGGGGCTCAGAACATCTAAGGAGTCAGGGGTTCAGGAGTTGGAGGCTAGACCTACCATGTGAAATGACTTTTGCTCTTTTCTCTTTCCATCCGTCTTTTACCTCTTGGCATGCATTCTTGATTATTATTCTCAGAGTAGAGAACTATTGTGTGATAATTAATGGAGCCAGAAGCAACCTTCTTCACTATCTAAATATAGTTGCTTTTCTCTTTCTGACTTCAGTTCAGTTCAGTCACTCAGTCGTGTCCGACTCTGCGACCCCATGAATCGCAGCAAGCCAGGCCTCCCTGTCTATCACCATCTCCCTGAGTTCACTCAGACTCATGTCCATCGAGTCAGTGATGCCATCCAGCCATCTCATCCTCTGTCGTCCCCTTCTCCTCCTGCCCCCAATCCTTCCCAGCATCAGAGTCTTTTCCAATGAGTCAACTCTTCGCATCAGGTGGCCAAAGTACTGGAGTTTCAGCCTTAGCATAATTCCTTTCAAATAAATCCCAGGGCTGATCTCCTTTAGAATGGACTGGTTGGATCTCCTTGCAGTCCAAGCGACTCTCAAGTGTCTTCTCCAACACCACAGTTCAAAAGCATCAATTCTTCAGTGCTCAGCTTTCTTCACAGTCCAACTCTCACATCCATACATGACCACAGGAAAAACCACAGCCTTGACTAGACGAACTTTTGTTGGCAAAGTAATGTCTCTGCTTTTGAATATGCTATCTAGGTTGCTCATAACTTTTCTTCCAAGGAGTAAATGTCTGTTAATTTCATGGCTGCAGTCACCATCTGCAGTGATTTTGGAGCCCAGAAAAATAAAGTCTGACACTGTTTCCCCATCTATTTCCCTTGGAGTGATGGGACAAGATGCCATGATCTTCGTTTTCTGAATGTTGAGCTTTAAGCCAACTTTTTCACTCTCCACTTTCACCTTCATCAACAGGCTTTTTAGTTTCTCTTCACTTTCTGCCATAAGGGTGGTGTCATCTGCATATCTGAGGTTACTGATATTTCTTGCAGCAATCTTGATTCCAGCTTGTGCTTCTTCCAGCCCAGTGTTTCTCATGATGTACTCTGCATACAAGTTAAATAAGCAGGCTGACAATATACAGCCTTACATACTCCTTTTCCTATTTGGAACCAGTCTGTTCCATGTCCAGTTCTAACTGTTGCTTCCTGACCTGCAAACAAATTTCTCAAGAGGCAGATCAGGTGGTCTGGTATTCCCATCTCTTGAAGAATTTTCCACAGTTTATTGTGATCCATACAGTCAAAGGCTTTGTCATAGTTAATAAAGCAGAAATAGATATTTTTTTCTGGAACTCTCTTGCTTTTTAGATGATCCAGCATATGTTGGCAATTTGGTCTCTGACTTACTTCACTCTATATGCTCTAGGTTCATCCACTTCATTAGAATTGATTGAAATGTGTTCCCTTTTATGGCTGAGTATATACATAGTATATATATATATATATATATATATATATATATATGCACACCACATGAACACTGGGGTAGGTGTGTCTTTTTCAATTATGGTTTTCTCAAGATATGTGCCCAGTAGTGGGATTGTTGGGTTATATAGTAGTTTTATTCCTAGATTTTTTTAAAAGAAACATCCATATCGTTCTCCACAATGGAGATGCAGGATAGAGAACAGATTTGTGGACACAGCTGGGGAAGAAGAGAGTGGGGCAAATTGAGAGAGTAGCATTTAAATCAGAGAAGGCAATGGCACCCCACTCCAGTACTCTTGCCTGAAAAATCCAATGGGTGGAGAAACCTGCTAGGCTGCAGTCCATGGGGTTGCTAGGAGTCAGACACGACTGAGCGACTTCACTTTCACTTTTCACTTTCCTTCATTGGAGAAGGAAATGGCAACCCACTCCAGTGTTCTTGCCTGGAGAATCCCAGGGACCGGGGAGTCTGGTGGGCTGCTGTCTCTGGGGTCGCACAGAATTGGACACGACTGAAGCAACTTAGCAGCAGCAGCAGCATTTAAATATATATATAATAACATATATAAAATAGATAGCCACTGGGAATTTGATGTATGATGCAGGAAGCTCAAACTCAATGCTCTTTGGCAACCTAGAGAGGTGGGATGGGGATGGAAGTGGGAAAGAGGCTCAAGAGGGAGGGGACATATGCATATCTATGGCTGATTAATGTGAATATATGGTATAAACCACCACAATATTGTATAGCAATTATCCTATAACTAAAAATATATAATTTTTTAAAAAGTTAAACAAATAAATGTAGTTGCAGTCTTTTTTTTTTTTTTTTGTCTCTAAACTTCTAAATGAGAATTCCATGGAAGACCTTTCACTCATGGGATGATATGTGCAGGACCTATAACATTCATTATTGCTAGACTTCAGTATTATGATTGATCAGGCTGGATGCTTATCACTGTGGGTTCATGGGACAGGGTGGTGAGCTGTAGCAGAGAAACCAAAGAATGAAATCTGCTGTTTTATCAGAAGGGTTGAGAAGAGTGAGAGTGTTTGTTTGTTTGTTTGTTTGTTTTCAAAAAAAATTTTAATACACTATTGATTGAATTTCTGAGTTTCAGCTGTTAATTACTTTTTTAAGCATTAGAGTTTTAGGTACATTACATTCTTTTGATCTCATTCAGCCTTCTCTTTTTTCTGTTTTAAATTACTTTTTAAATGATCATTTATTATTATTTCTCTTTTTCAATTAATCTGTCAGTTGTCTTACATGAGAGCCTTTTCACAGTTCAGTTCAGTTCAGTTCAGTCACTCAGTCGTGTCCGACTCTTTGGGACCCCATGAATCGCAGCATGCAAGGACTCCCTGTCCATCACCATCACCTGGAGTTCACTCAGACTCACGTCCATCAAGTCAGTGATGCCATCCAACCATCTCATCCTCTGTCGTCCCCTTCTCCTCCTGCCCCCAATCCTTCCCAGCATCAGAGTCTTTTCCAATGAGTCAACTCTTCGCAGGAGGTGGCCAAAGTACTGGAGTTTCAGCTTTAGCATCATTCCTTCCAAAGAAATCCCAGGCCTGATCTCCTTCAGAATGGACTGGTTGGATCTCCTTGCAGTCCAAGGGACTCTCAAGAGTCTTCTCCAACACCACAATTCAAAAGCATCAATTCTTTTGAAGCATCAGCCTTCTTCACAGTCCAACTCTTACATCCATACATGACCACAGGAAAAACCATAGCCTTGACTACACAGACCTTTGTTGGCAAAGTAATGTCTCTGCTTTTGAATATGCTATCTAGGTTAGTCATAGCTTTCCTTCCAAGGAGTAAGCATCTTTTAATTTCATGGCTGCAGTCACCATCTGCAGTGATTTTGGAGCCCAGAAAAATAAAGTCTGACACTGTTTCCACTGTTTCCCCATCTATTTCCCATGAAGTGATGGGACCAGATGCCATGATCTTCGTTTTCTGAATGTTGAGCTTTAAGCCAACTTTTTCACTCTCCTATTTCACCTTCATCAAGAGGCTTTTTAGTTTCTCTTCACTTTCTGCCATCAAGGTGGTGTCATCTGCATATCTGAGGTTATTGATATTTCTTCCAGCAATCTTGATTCCAGCTTGTGTTTCTTCCAGCCCAGCGTTTCTCATGATGTACTAATGCAAAAAACAAATTTTGGAGAGAACCTAATGCAAATATGTAATATAGTTATACTCAGTAATTTCTTTAAATACTGTGTAACCCATAGCCTTGTTATCACATCTTGAGCAAAACGTTCTCCATTACTTCATATTTCAAGCTGCTTTCACCAGTCCTATAATGTGTTTTTTATTGTATCCCTTCCCTTTTTAAATGAGGAGAGCTCTGACCCTAACAGATTTCGTTAGGGTTATCTCTGCATAAGACAACTGCTCACGCTCATCTTTGGTTAACATTATCTCTGCATGATAGCATTTAAAATCTAGTTCAGTGTAAAGCCATTAGGAGAAGACTCACAAAATAGCACACATATGGGGAGAGTGGGCAGGGAGCCATGGTAGGCAGCCCAGAGCAGGTGTTAGAGATGGGTGGTAAGGAGCACATCTTCATAGGAGGGCCAGTGCATGCCTTACCTGGAGGTGGGAGACCACGGACCACAGACCAAGGATGCAAGCATGCTGGCAAGGATGCCATGGAAGGGGGAAACCTGGTAGAAAGAACATGGACAGGATGGAGGCAGCCTGGCAGAGGTGGAAGAAGCCAAGCAGGTAAACAGGAGATTGGGGTGGGGGCAGGGAGTTTGAACTGTGTGTGGTGGGCAAGGTGACTATGGACATAGGAGGTTTGCTGCATACAGTAGGACTGATTTTTAATGTATATTAAATGGGAGTCAGGTTTCTCATTTTCACAAAAGAGAGTTTAAAATATGGAAACGGAGCTTGCTAGTCACCTAAAGCCAGACATCCTGGAGTGAGAAGTAAAGTGGGCCTTAGGAAGCATCACTACAAACAAAGCTAGTGGAGGTGATGGAATTCAAGCAGAGCTATTTCAAATCCTAAAAGATAATGTGAAAGAGCTGTACTCAATATGCCAACAAATTTGGAAAACTCAGCAGTGGCCACAGGACTGGAAAAGGCCAGTTTTCAATCCAAACACAAAGAAGGGCAATGCCAAAAAATGTTCAAACTACTGCATAATTGCCCTCATTTCATACACTAGTAAATTAATGCTCAGAATTCTTCAAACTAGCTCCAACAGTGTGTGAACCAAAACCTTCCAGATGTACAATTGAATTTAGAAAAGGGAGAGAAACCAGAGATCATATTTCCAACATCCATTGGATCATAAAAAAAGCTAGAGAGTTCCAGAAAAATACCTACTTCGGTTTCATTGACTTTGCTAAAGCCTTTGACTGTGTAGATCACAATAAACTGTGGAAAATTCTTGAACAGATGGGAATACAAGGCCACCTGACCTACCTCCTGAGAAACCTATATGCAGATCAACAAGAAACAGTTAGAACAAGATATGGACTGCTTCCAAATTGGGAAAGGAGTACATCTAGGCTGTATATTATCAAACGACTTATTTATCTTATATGCAGAGTACATCATGTTAAATGTTGGGCTGGATAAGCACAAGCTGGCATCAAGATTGCCAGGAGAAATATCAATAACCTCAGATATGCAGATGACACTATCCTTAGGCAGAAGGCAGAGTGGAATTAAAGAGCCTTGTGATGAAAGTGAAAGAGGAGAGTGAAAAAGCTGCCTTAAAACTCAACATTCAAAACACCAAGATCATAGCATCTGTTCCCATCACTTCATGCCAAATAGATGGGGAAACAGTGGAAACAATGAGAGAATTTATTTCCTCAGTCTCCAACATCACTGAAAATGGTGACTGTACCCATGAAATTAGAAGATGCCCCCACGCCCCTAAGCCCGAGGCCAAGGGCAGCAGTAGGGAGGAGCAACTGCATGACTGAGGCCAGGGGCAGTGACCGGGAGGGCCAACTCCACATACAAGGAGCTGTGGCTGCGTGGGCACAGGAGGGCCTAGAAGAGCTATCCCACATTGAAGGTCAGGAAGAGCAGCGGTGAGGAGATACCCCTCGTCCAAGGTAAGGAGCAATGGCTGCGCTTTGCTGGAGCAGCTGTGAAGAGATACCCCATGCCCAAGGTAAGAGAAACCCAAGTAAGACAGTAGGTGTTGCAAGAGGGCATCAGAGGGCAAACACACTGAAACCATACTCACAGAAAACTAGTCAATCTAATTACACTAGAACCACAGCCTTGTCTAACTCAATGAAACTAAGCCATGCCCATGGGGCAACCCAAGACGGGCGGGTCATGGTGGAGAGATTTGACAGAATGTGGTCCACTGAAGAAGGGAATGGCAAACCACTTCAGTATTCTTGCCTAGAGAACCCCATGAACAGTATGAAAAGGCAAAATGATAGGACACTGAAAGAGGAACTCGCCAGGTCAGTAGGTGCCAAATATGCTACTGGAGATCAGTGGAGAAATAACTCCAGAAAGAATGAAGGGATGGAGCCAAAGCAAAAAGAATACCCAGCTGTGGATGTGACTGGTGATAGAAGCAAGATCCGATGCTGTAAAGAGCAATATTGCATAGGAACCTGGAATGTCAGGTCCATGAATCAAGGCAAATTGGAAGTGGTCAAACAAGAGATGGCAAGAGTGAATGTCGACATTCTAGGAATCAGCGAACTGAAATGGACTGGAATTTAACTCAGATGACCATTATATCTACTACTGCGGGCAGGAATCCCTCAGAAGAAATGGAGTGGCCTTTATGGTCAACAAAAGAGTCCAAAATGCAGTACTTGGATGCAATCTCAAAAACGACAGAATGATCTCTGTTCATTTCCAAGGCAAACCATTCAATATCCCAGTAATCCAAGTCTATGCCCCAAACAGTAATGCTGAAGAAGCTGAAGTTGAATGGTTCTATGAAGACCTACAAGACCTTTTAGAACTAACACCCAAAAAAGATGTCCTTTTCATTATAGGGGACTGGAATGCAAAGGTAGGAAGTCAAAAAACACCTGGAGCAACAGGCAAATTTGTCCTTAGAATACAGAATGAAGCAGGGCAAAGACTAATAGAATTTTGCCAATAAAATGCACTGGTCATAACAAACACCCTCTTCCAACAACAGAAGAGAAGACTCTATACATGGACATCACCAGATGGTCAACACTGAAATCAGATTGATTATATTCTTTGCAGCCAAAGATTGAGAAGCTCTATACAGTCAACAAAAACAAGACCAGGAGATGACTGTGGCTCAGATCATGAACTCCTTATTGCCAAATTCAGACTGAAATTGAAGAAAGTAGGGAAAACCACTAGACCATTCAGGTATGACCTAAATAAAATTCCTTATTATTATACAATGGAAGCGAGAAATAGATTTAAGGGTCTAGATCTGATAGATAGAGTGACTGATGAACTATGGAATGAGGTTCGTGACATTGTACAGGAAACAGGGATCAAGACCATTTCCATAGCAAAGAAATGCAAAAAAGCAAAATGGCTGTCTTGGGAGGCCTTACAATAGCTGTGAAAAGAAGAGAAGTGAAAAGCAAAGGAAAAAGGAAAGACATAAACATCTGAATGCAGAGTTCCAAAGAATAGCAAGAAGAGATAAGAAAGCCTTCTTCAGTGATCAATGCAAAGAAATAGAGGAAAACAACAAAATGAGAAAGACTAGGGATCTCTTCAAGAAAGTCAGAGATACCAAAGGTACATTTCATGCAAAGATGAGCTAGATAAAGGACAGAAATGGTATGGACCTAACAGAAGCAGAAGATATTAAGAAGAGATGGCAAGAATACACAGAAGGACTGTACAAAAAAGATCTTCACTACCCAGATAATCACGATGGTGTGATCACTGACCTAGAGCCAGACATCCTGGAATGTGAATTCAAGTGGGCCTTAGAAAGCATCATTACGAACAAAGCTAGTGGAGGTGATGGAATTCCAGTTGAGCTATTTCAAATCCTGAAAGATGATGCTGTGAAAGTGCTGCACTCAATATGCCAGCAAATTTGGAAAACTCAGCAGTGGCCACAGGACTGGAAAAGATCAGTTTTCATTCCAATCTCTAAGAAAGGCAATGACAAACAATGCTCAAACTACTATACAATTGCACTCGTCTCACACACTAGTTAAGTAATGCTCAAAATTCTCCAAGCCAGGCTTCAGCAATATGTGAACTGTGAACTTCCTGATGTTCAAGCTGGTCTTAGAAAAGGCAGAGGAACCAGAGATCAAATTGCCAACATCCGCTGCATCATAGACAAATCAAGGGAGTTCCAGAAAAACATCTATTACTGCTTTATTGACTATGCCAAAGCCTTTGACGGTGTGTCACAATAAACTGTGGAAAATTCTGAAAGAGATGGGAATACCAGACCACCTGATCTGCCTCTTGAGAAATTTGTATGCAGGTCAGGAAGCAACAGTTAGAACTGGACATGGAACAACAGACTGGTTCCAAATACGAAAAGGAGTTCGTCAAGGCTGTATATTGTCACCCTGCTTATTTAACTTATATGCAGGGTACATCATGAGAAACACTGGGCTAGAAGAAACACAAGGTGGAATCAAGTTTGCCGGGAGAAATATCAATAACCTCAGATATGCAGATGACACCACCCTATGGCAGAAAGTGAAGAGGAACTCGAAAGCCTCTTAATGAAAGTGAAAGTGGAGAGTGAAAAAGTTGACTTAAAGCTCAACATTCAAAAAACGAAGATCATGGCATCCGGTCCCACCACTTCATGGGAAATAGATGGGAAAACAGTGAAAACAGTGTCAGACTTTATTTTTCTGGGCTCCAAAATCAGTACAGATGGTGACTGCAGCCATGAAATTAAAAGACACTTACTCCTTGGAAGGAAAGTTATGACCAACCTAGATAGTATATTCAAAAGCAGAGACATTACTTTGCCAACAAAGATTTGTTCAGTCAAGGCTATGGTTTTTCCTGTGGTCATGTATGGATGTGAGAGTTGGACTGTGAAGAAGGCTGAGCACTGAAGAATTGATGCTTTTGAACTGTGGTGTTGGAGAAGACTCTTGAGAGTCCCTTGGACTGCACGGAGATCCAACCATTCCATTCTGAAGGAGATCAGCCCTGGGATTTCTTTGGAAGGAATGATGCTAAAGCTGAAACTCCAGTACTTTGGCCACCTCCTGTGAAGAGTTGACTCATTGGAAAAGACTCTGATACTGGGAGAGATTGGGGCAAGAGGAGAAGGGGACGCCAGAGGATGAGATGGCTGGATGGCATCACTGACTAGATGGACGTGAGTCTCAGTGAACTCCGTGAGTTGGTGATGGACAGGGAGGCCTGGCGTGCTGCGATTCACGGGGTGGTAAAGAATCTGACACAACTGAGTGACTGATCTGATCTGATCTGCTCCTTTGAAAAAAAACAATGACCAACCTAGACAGCATATTAAAAAGCAGAGACATTACTTTGCTGACAAAGGTTCATCTAGTCAAAGCTATGGTTTTTCTCTAGTTATGTATGGATGTGAGACGTGGACAATAAAAAGGCTGAGAGCTGAAGAATTGATGTCTCTGAACTGTGGTGTTGAAGAAGACTCTTGAGAGTCCCTTGGACAGCAAAGAGGTCAAACCAGTCAATCCTAAAAAAAATCAATCCTGAATATTCACTGGAAGGACTGGTGCTGAAGCTCCAATATTTTGGCCACGTGATGCAAAGAGTCGTCTCATTGGAAAAGACTGATGCTGAGAAAGATTGAAGGCAGGAAAATTAGGGGACAACAGAGTGTTAGATTGTTGGATGGCATCATCGACTCGATGGGCATGAGTTTGAGCAGACTATGGGAAATGGTGAAGGACAGGAAAGCCTGACATGGTGCGGTCCATGGAGTCACAAAGAGTCAGACACAACTTAGTGACTGAACAACAGCAAAAAGTAGGCACACCGCAATGATGGTTTCGATGTAAATATATATGTGTGTATTGTGTTCACTTAAATGCGTCTCTTTCATTTTAAAAGTCAACCAATCAGTTCATCTTTTCCTGACCACTTGTGTAAAAGAACAATACCTTCTCTTTGTATTTCTTACACAATTTCACTTTTCCTTTTGACATCACTTCAAGAAAGAGAGAATATCATTTGCAAAATGTTGAGTAGGAATCAGGCTTAACTGTTTGGGTAAAGCCAAGAAGTTTAGAGGAGTTCTAGAACAAAATGAGAGGGGAAACGGGGAGAGAGAGGGGAGGGAGGAGCAAAAATGAGCTCAGGAATCATGGAACACCTCAAGACATTTGAGTTTTATTCTATGTGAAATTAACTATATGGAAGGGTCCTGACCATAATTGTGAATGAAGCTTACTTATAAAGTATCATTCCTGTTACTATGTAGACAGTAACTTGTCTGTGCCAGGGGAGGAAACAAGGAATCAAATTCAATGATGAGAGAGAAGAAAAGCTTGACCTGGGTTTGTGATGATGAAGTTATTTAGGCAGCATTTCTTGGCTGACTTTTTATCAAATCTGTGAGAAAGAATCAGTCAGGGATAATATCAAATTTTGTACCTTGGCTAGTGGGAGAATTGTGGTATTGCAGTGTTGTGGACATTTTATAGAAGAGTGGATTTGAAGACAGATAATTAAGTTTCTTAGAATATTTGAGTTTCTTGTTTTTAGACGATTATTGCAAATCCAAGTAAAGATGATAAACAGGGATTCTATAATTTATGGGAAGAGTAAAAATATAAAGTGGAAGTGAATTGCTTAAAGAAGGTATTTAAAGCTTGTTTCCAATCTCCTGTGCAGTAACAATAGAGGCAGAAAGGAGGTCATTTTTTGAGTCCTGAGTTACTCCAACAGAAGTCTAGAAGATGGAAGAGAAAAGCAAGGTATTTGTGAAGCAGTGGGCATGAGGAAGCAGCAAGAAAATGGGGGAGAATAATATTTTGCTAATTGAAAAAAAGAAATATTTAAAGAAAGAATTGGTGATGAATTAAGCAGTGATGAAAATTCTAGTAAAATGAGAATTCAAGATGGATCATTTTGGGGGGAAATCTGCATATCATTTATGACATTTACCCAAATAGTTTTAGAGAAAAGTCTAGTTGGAAATGATTTAAGAGAACAAAAGGGAAGAAAGTGGAACAGTAGTAGTATAGATCATATTCTAGCTGATCCTTTAAATTTTAAATGAAGGATTGGTCTCAGCATAAGGGTATAGGGAAAAGTAGTGTAGAGTAAGTGAGGAAAGCTAAACAACGATGTGGTCTAAGATACCCACTAGCTATAGCCTAGACCTGGAGTTGTGGAGGAAAAGTAGAGTCACAGTTAAAGCACAATAAATCAGACTTTACTCAAGGGGAAGGGCTCTCAGGACAGGTGTAGGACACTGCTGGAATTTTAAGTAGACATTGGGCTGAACTCTGAATACACTGTGGGTCAGAGGGGATTTACAACCCAGAAGCAGGGTAAGGGGGTAAGTGGATGGAAAATAGAACTAAGAGGAAGCCTTGGGGTGAGGGGAACTCTGGTTAAACTGACCTATCAGGAGTCTGGTGAAGATTGGATGACACGGAGAAAGACACAAAGTGGGCCTTTGAAAAGTTTATAGAACCTGAATAAAGTTTGGTCAAGAAAGGAATGTCAATACCTACTTAAACAACAAAGGTCCATATAGTCAAAGCTATGGTTTTCTCAGTAGTCATGTACCATTGTCAGAGTTGGACTATAAAGAAGGCTGAGCACCAAGGAATTGATGCTTTTGGACTGTGGTGCTGTAGAAGACTCTTGAGAGTCCGTGGGACTGCAAGGAGATCAAACCAGTCAATCCTTAAATAAATCAACCCTGAATATTTATTGGAAGGATCAGTGCTGAAGCTCCAATACTTTGGCCACTTGATGTGAAAAACCAACACACTGGAAAGGACCCTGATGCTGGGAAATATTGAGGGCAGGAGGACAAGGTGGGTGACAGAAGATGACATGGTTACATAGCATCACTGACTCAATAGACATGAATCTAAGCAAACTCTGGAAGATAGTGGAGGACAGAGGAGAATGCGCTATGGAGCTGCAAAGAGTTGAACATAACTTAGCAACTGAACAACAACTCATCTTTCAGGACTCAAATGTCATTTTCTCATTTGAGATCAATTGAAATCCCTCAGATCTCACAGTCTAGCATATCTCCTTTCCCCCTCCCTCATATTTCACTCTGTCATAGTATCCTGTAATTATCCTTCATATCATTTATATTCTCTATTTATATCTCTATTGTATATTAATGTTTGGTTTATCACTATAAGATTCTTAGTATCATATGTCCACCATATGTGTTTTGTTTACCAAATTATATTAAACACCTAACTCAGATCTGGGATGTAATTGTCAATTTTATGGCAAGAAAAAGATGAATAATTAATTTCATAAATTATTAATGCATTTATCTCATTTTATTTTATCGATTTGATAGATTGTATTACAAATGGCTTTGACAAAGTCTACCATTTTTTTATCTAACTAATCAAATATAAAACTGATAATGTACAATGTCATATCTGATTTTGGGAGAAAGAGCTGTTCCTGATTATGTAAGCAGGTACTGTTGTCTAACAAATGTAGTTCCCTGTTTCTTTTTAGTAACATAATCATCTTTTTATTAATGTGTTTATATTTTCACCATTCTTTTTTTGGGATGTAAGACTGCATTGGTTTCCATTCTCTTCACCAGTAATTGGTTGAGGGGTTAGGATCCAGTTTTGGCCAGTGACATTTAAAGAGAAGTCTGCTTGTATTTCTGGTCATGCTTTTCTTTCTCTCTTCTTTCTTTCTAAGGATACCCACAGAAAAACTAGTTCCCTTTATACCTCAGATAATTACTGTGTTTTGGCATGACCTTAGGAGAGTGAAAAGTCAGCTTAAAGCTCAAAATTCAGAAAACAAAGATCATGGCATCTGGTCCCATCACTTCATGGGAAATAGATGGGTAAACAGTGGAAACAGTGTCAGACTTTATTTTGGGGGGCTCCAAAATCACTGCAGATGGTGACTGCAGCCATGAAATTAAAAGACAATTACTCCTTGGAAGGAAAGTTATGACCAACCTAGATAGCATATTAAAAACCAAAGACATTACTTTGCCAACAAAAGTCCATCTAGTCAAGGATATGGTCTGTCCAGTGGTCATATATGGATGTGAGAGTTGGACTGTGAAGAAAGCTAAGCACTGAAGAATTGATGCTTTTTAACTGTGGTGTTGGAGAAGACTCTTGAGAGTCCCTTGGATGGCAAGGAGATCCAACCAGTCCTTTCTAAAGGAGATCAGTCCTGGGATTTCTTTGGAAGGAATGATGCTAAAGCTGAAACACTAAAACTTTGGCCACCTCATGTGAAAAGTTGACTCATTGGAAAAGACTCTGATGCTGGGAGGGACTGAGGGCAGGAGGAGAAGGGGACAACAGAGGATGAGATGGCTGGATGGCATCACCAACTCGATGGACATGAGTTTGAGTGAATTCCTGGAGCTGGTGATGGCAGGGAGGCCTGGCATCCTGTGATTCATGGGGTTGCAAAGAGTTGGACACAACTGAGCAACTGAATTGAACTGAACTGGCATGACCTTAGCAAACTTTATGTCTGTGAAAGGAGCCAGGCTTAGGGCAAGGCTGTCACCTTAAAGGCAACAAAGTTGGGTGAAAAATAATCAGGGTCCTTGGTGTCATCAGTGTGTTACTGAATTCCCAACTCTGAACACAGCTCAGCTCTGAATTTCTGTTTAGTGAAAGCCAATTTTAAAGAGCTTTTCTTTTCTTTTTTTTGCATTGATTGATTTTATTTTTAAACTTTACATAATTGTATTAGTTTTGCCAAATATCAAAATGAATCCGCCACAGGTATACATGTGTTCCCCATCCCGAACCCTCCTCCCTCCCCATACCATCCCTCTGGGTCGTCCCAGTGCACTAGCCCCAAGCATCCAGTATCGTGCATCAAACCTGGACTGGCAACTCATTTCTTACATGATATTTTACATGTTTCAATGTCATTCTCCCAAATCTTCCCACCCTCTCCCTCTCCCATAGAGTCCATAAGACTGTTCTATACATCAGTGTCTCTTTTGCTGTCTCATACACCGGGTTATTGTTACCATCTTTCTAAATTCCATATATATGTGTTAGTATACTGTATTGATGTTTTTCCTTCTGGCTTATTTCACTCTGTATAATAGGCTCCAGTTTCATCCACCTCATTAGAACTGATTCAAATGTATTCTTTTTAATGGCTGAGTAATACTCCATTGTGTCTATGTACCACTGCTTTCTTATCCATTCATCTGCTGATGGACATCTAGGTTGCTTCCATGTTCTGGCTATTATAAACAGTGCTGTGATGAACATTGGGGTACACGTGTCTCTTTCCCTTCTGGTTTCCTCAGTGAGTATGCCCAGCAGTGGGATTGCTGGATCATAAGGCAGTTCTATTTCCAGTTTTTTAAGGAATCTCCACACTGTTCTCCATAGTGGCTGTACTGATTTGCATTCCCACCAACAGTGTAAGAGGGTTCCCTTTTCTCCACACCCTCTCCAGCATTTATTATTTGTAGACTTTTGGATCGCAGCCATTCTGACTGGTGTGAAATGGTACCTCATAGTGGTTTTGATTTGCATTTCTCTGATAATGAGTGATGTTGAGCATCTTTTCATGTGTTTGTTAGCCCTCTGTATGTCTTCTTTGGAGAAATGTCTATTTAGTTCTTTGGCCCATTTTTTGATTGGGTCATTTATTTTTCTGGAGTCGAGCTGTAGGAATTGCTTGTATATTTTTGAGATTAGTTGTTTGTCAGTTGCTTCATTTGCTATTATTTTCTCCCATTCTGAAGGCTGTCTTTTCACCTTGCTAATAGTTTCCTTTGATGTGCAGAAGCTTTTAAGGTTAATTAGGTCCCATTTGTTTATTTTTGCTTTTATTTCCAATATTCTGGGAGGTGGGTCATAGAGGATCCTGCTGTGATGTATGTCAGAGAGTGTTTTGCCTATGTTCTCCTCTAGGAGTTTTATAGTTTCTGGTCTTATGTTTAGATCTTTAATCCATTTTGAGTTTATTTTTGTGTATGGTGTTAGAAAGTGTTCTAGTTTCATTCTTTTACAAGTGGTTGACCAGATTTCCCAGCACCACTTGTTAAAGAGATTGTCTTTAATCCATTGTATATTCTTGCCTCCTTTGCCAAAGATAAGGTGTCCACATACTTTATGCCAAACAAATTAATAGCTACTCCACAGCAGTGATGGAAAAGTCTTTGTGTGACACTCTGGGAGTAAAGATGTCTTACAGGATCAAACTAATTAAATTCCTTTACAGCGAGTTAGCTAGAATATTGAAGCTTTAATGAGTATGCTAATAATAATTAGCATGCACATTTGTCTGCCATAAGATGTCTGCTTAATTTTCATGGCACATGACATTAAAATACATTGTTTTCACATACTCTTTCCCTAGTTTTATAACTGGGTTTGTGAAAATGTCAGTGATATAATTGTATTATATAAACCATTAATCATAATCATAAGTTTATTTCTGGAGTTATACATATATATGGCACTCTTAAGGATTTATATACAAACAGTTTATCTTACTAATAATTTTATGAGAAATGTACTGTTATTATCATCTTAGCAATGAGCACAGAGATTACTAGAGGTCTTGGGTCCTTGAATATGTCTGTAATTTTAACCACTATGTTGGTTCCTTATTAGAAAGTATACAAACAGTAACTAGAGAATAAATACTTAATAATAAAAACAATTTATTTTATTAATAACTATTTAATAAATATTTAAAATGAATATTTAATTTTATTTTAAGGAATTTTTCTTCTATTAAATATACCTGTGGCTTGTTTATTACTTGAAAGAATATTTGACTTGCATAGAATAAAATAACACCACTAGTGTACGTATCTATTTTTATAAAATTGAATACATGTTCATTTTTTCAGAGAGGTACGCTATCATTTAGACTTAAGAAATTTCTATCCTTGGAAATTAATATCATTCTACATATAGGAAATTTCTTTTCAGACAGTCATGGATACTGGTAATGAACTTCTAAGTTATCATCCATTTGTAAAAAAAATGAGTTTTGGAATAAATTGGCAATGAGTTTCACTGTGTTTCCTGTATAGATGCAGTCATACTTTAAAATATAATTAAAGAATATACTCTTGAAAAATTGCGTTTTCAAAAGAGACATAACATATAATAATCCCACATTTTTTAATTGAAACGTTTCTTTTTTCCAAAAGGAAGTTTTCATCCAAGCTTGAAAGATTGAGCATTAAACAATATTAATTTAGGGGATGATAGTAAAGTCATTAATTATCTACCTGTATGAAAAATTAAGTCTTATGGGAAAATTTACTAATTGCTATGTATTAGAATCAAATAATTATGACATTCAACACATTGACATTTTGAAAATTATGTTTATCATTGAATAGATTCTTTCCATTTATACATCTTAGCATTTATCTTAAGTCTGTGCACATCATGTATTTAAGCATCAAAGAAGAGTCACTAAAAGCCTACTATCTTCCTCATGTATTCTTTAATTATACACTCAACTATGTGTTCTAGATTATACATTCTTATGAAAAGTCATTAAACTCTGTTGTTCCTTGAACAACATGCAGTGAGGCATGCCAACCCTCTGCACAGTCCAAAATTTGTACATAATTTGTAATCTGTCCTTGGTGTCTCTGGTTCCTTAGTATTCACTCTTTCATATCTGTGGTTTTGCATTTGTGGGTTCAACCAGCTATGAATTATGTAGTATTGTAGTATTACTATTGAAAAAAACAACATACAAACTAGAACCATGAAGTTCAAACCTGTGTGGTTCAAGGATCAACTGTACAAGGAAATAAAATTTTTAAATAAATTTTAGAAGTTCATGGTAATTGATCCTATTTTAAACAGTATGATACATTAATTAATATTGTACATACAGATATTCATCATTAATTGAAAAAGCATTTATGTGCTTAATATGGGCATACATGTACTCTCTCCCCTTACAGAATTAACACTTTGGTGGTAGAAGTTTTGTATTATGTGTTTGCACAATGTCAGATGGTCATAGGAACCATACAAATGAAATCTTAAAACATAATTGTGTGTCAATGATTATTTTCATTTTATGATTAAATTCCAAGAAATTAAGTACCTTATTCTAGGTCACATATGTCAATTAAAATTTTAACCTCTTTTCCTCCAGGTCTTTCTTCTACTTAGAATGTCTCCTAACCTCAACTTGCTATCTCCATTTTCCACACTAGAATCAGAGCAACATTCTTAAAATTAAAAAAAATAATAATAATAAAATTATTCTAGCCTCTTGTTTAAAACAGAGCAAGTGTTGCCAATTGCTTTCAGGATTATATCCAGTTTCCTCAATTTGTATGATAAGGGTATGGTTTTGCCCTGTGTCAGTTCTGAAAAGGATTTCATCTAGTGCCAATCAATATGACCCTGATACTGGCTTGGAAAGTAGACTCGTACCTGGGGATTATCATTCCAGATTTTGAAGGACTTAATTATTGGTTGAGAATTTGGAGCACTGTTCTGAGTGTAATCGTAGATGTCTAGGTACCTGTTCACTTTCTTGAGGGACTTTTACATGTTCCTGGTGATGGAAGGATTGTTTGATACACTGAGTAGGTGGAAGGAAGTTCAGGTTTTAGGGAATGGCTGTGTAGATTAAACATTCAGCAGGTGGTAGGGGATCTGCTTTGAACTAGAAGCCAACTGGTAAAATAATCCGAGGAACTTCTTGGATTCATGTAGTTTACATGTTCTCATGAAGAGGGAGTCCTTGGGGGAGCTGACCTGGCTCTCAGGTGCTGGGTATGGACTTACAGGTCTAAGGACTGGTCATCTCATGATAGTCTCTCCATTTTTCTCCACAAAGTCTTCCAGAATTTATCTCACTTGCCTGGGCCTAGAGCCCTTTTCTTTCATTGCTTCCACTCAGCATTCTTCTCTTTCCAGCCCAAATACAGATAATATATGAAAAAAGATTTTCTGTTGCAAAAGTTGTTTTTGTTTATTTTTCAGATCCATCATCTGAGCAAATAAATGTGTTATATTATTAGGTTGCAAGAACTTATTCCTATTTTTCTTTCCCTCTCTTCTCCCCCTTCCTCTTTACTACTTTCCTCTCTTTTTCCACATCACACATCTCTCTCCATATCCCTCACTCTGTACCTTTTCATGAGACATTATTTCACTAAGAGAAACAGAGAGCACACAATGCCTAGATGGAAAAAGTGGGGCAAAACTGGTAAGAAATATACTCTCAGTGGTGGTGGTTTAGTCGCTAAGTCACGTCTGACTCTTGTGACCCTATGGACTGTAAGCCACGAGGCTTCTCTGTTCATGGGATTTCTCAGGCAAGAATACTGGAGTGGGTTGTCATTTCTTCCTCCAGGGTATCTTCTTGACACAAGGATCAAATCTACCTTTCCTGGATTGCAGGCAGATTCTTTACTACTGAGCCTTACTTAGGTGAAATTACATTACTTTGGTATACTGAAACCTGATATATTCATCTCCAAACTTCCATTGAAATATTACTGAAAACACAACAAAAGGGAAATAGGCAACTATATAAGAAAATAAATCTAACATTGATTTGGAACTTGAGTCCAAAGATAACTGTTATTGTTAATGTACACCTCAGCCTTACAAATTTCTCAGTCTGACTACCCACAACATTCATGGGAGATTCTAGCTTTCCTGAATGCAGCTTTGAGATATAAGGGCCTCATCAAAGAACACAGCAGATAATTGGCCCTCCCTCCACATTCTTCAGTTCAGTTCAGTCACTCAGTCGTGTCTGACTCTTTACAATCCCATGAATCGCAGCACGCCAGGCCTCCCTGTCCATCACCATCTCCCGGAGTTCACTCAGACTCAGGTCCATCGAGTCAGTGATGCCATCCAGCCATCTCATCCCTCTGTTGTCCACTTTTCCTCCTGCCCTCAATCCCTCCTAGAATTAGAGTCTTTTCCAATGAGTCAACTCTTCACATGAAGTGGCCAAAGTACTGGAGTTTCAGCGTTAGCATCATTCCTTCCAAAGAACATGCAGGGCTGATC
This sequence comes from Bos taurus, assembly GCF_002263795.3. Taxonomy (NCBI): domain Eukaryota; kingdom Metazoa; phylum Chordata; class Mammalia; order Artiodactyla; family Bovidae; genus Bos; species Bos taurus. The sequence continues at coordinate 7,825,329 of NC_037343.1, forward strand.
TCCTTGCAGTCCAAGGGACTCTCAAGAGTCTTCTCTAACACCACAATTCAAAAGCATCAATTCTTCAGTGCTCAGCTTTTTTCACAGTCCAGCTCTCACATCCATACATGACCACTGGAAAAACCATAGCCTTGACTAAATGGACTTTTGTTGGCAAAGTAATGTCTCTGCTTTTCAATATGCTGTCTAGGTTGGTCATAACTTTCCTTCCAAGGAGTAAGCGTCTTTTAATTTCATGGCTGCAGTCACCATCTGCAGTGATTTTGGAGCCCAGAAAAATAAAGTCTGACACTGTTTCCACTGTTTCCCCATCTATTTCCCATGAAGTGATGGGACCAGATGCCATGATCTTCGTTTTCTGAATGTTGAGCTTCAAGCCAACTTTTTCACTCTCCACTTTCACTTTCATCAAGAGGCTTTTTAGTTCCTCTTCACTTTCTGCCATAAGGGTGGTGTCATCTGCATATCTGAGGTTATTGATATTTCTCCCGGCAATCTTGATTCCAGCTTGTATTTCTTCCAGCCCAGTGTTTCTCATGATGTACTCTGCATATAAGTTAAATAAGCAAGGTGACAATATACAACCTTGACATACTCCTTTTCCTATTTGGAACCAGTCTGTGGTTCCATGTCCAGTTCTAAATGTTGCTTCCAGACCTGCATACAAATTTCTCAAGAGGCAGGTCAGGTGGTCTAGTATTCCCATCTCTTTCAGAATTTTCCAGTTGATTTTAATCCACACAGTCAAAGACTTTGGCATAGTCAATAACATTCCTACACATAGGTTATTGATTTGGGGGGATGAGAGCAATGGTATTCCTTTGCTGTCTAAACAGTAGGCATCTTTTTTGTTAATATAACTGATACTTCCCAGGGTTCTAATTAATTACATACAATGAGAAAAATTACATAGGTTTTAAGAAGTAGAATGCAGTGGTGTGCAGCAGAGATTGGAGGGCTGTAGATTTCTTAAAATGCATCCCACCCCCACCCCAAATCAAAACAGCTTAACTTGTCCAGGCTTGTGATTTTCAAGATATATGGCAAAACCAATACAATATTGTAAAGTTAAAAAATAAAATAAAAAAAAAGTATTGCTATTATGGGAAATTTTAGAATCACAAAGTAACAAATTAAGAAATACAATCAAAAAATAACAATTTCAGTTTTTGAAAACAAGAAAGAAGTCCATATTTTAATTTGGAATTCTCTAATTTCTCTGAAGCATAAACAAAACGTTTCTGTGAGCCAAGATTCTTCATGAGAATCTCCATTGTTACATCAAGAAAAACATGCTGCTCCTTATGTATAAATTATAGAACAAACATAAAGATATTTTTGAGTCTACAAACATTTTAAAATACCATACTCTGTATTTCTTTCATAGATCAAAATCTATACCCCACTCTTCATTTTTGTAATGTCAGTTGTCTTCATTCATGTTAATTGGATAACATGAAAGTGTTCTCTTTTCAAAAAAGATCTGTCTCTCTATGTATGATGGAGTAGGAAATGACAACCCACTCCAGTATTCTTGCCTGGAAAATTCCATGGACAGAGGAGCCTGGTGGGCTGCAGTCCATGGGGTTGCAGAGCTGGACATAACTGAATGACTAACACTCTATGTGTGAACTAAACACCATCTACTCTTTTTCTCCTCAAAAATCTTACTTAACAAGTATACTCCCTCTCATCTATATCTTCAACCATTCTCACAAATCAGCATAAGTATATATCAAATCTTTCCTCTTTGGAAAGGCAGGACCTAGATTCACACATTTGAAGATGTTCTTTACTACTTATTTCATTTTTTCAATGATTGATGCATAAATGCCTTTTAATTCTTACTGTGGTCTCAGTCATCATAGTCTTTTGAAACTACTCTCATAAACTTGTCAACAAACCCTCTCACTGCTAAGGACAATGAACAGCTGTTACTCTGTAGCAAAATTTGATCTCCTGTAGCACTGTATATTGTTGATCAACAAGTTAATATTTCAATTATTTTTTAATTATGTACAATGGATTCTTCATTGTAGAAAAATTTAAAAATATAAGAAATAAGGAAAAATTTAATTTAATTATTGAAAAAAAGCTATTTTTAAGCATTATATATATTTACTTATGCTTTTTCTGTAAGGTTATACATAAAACATGACATATTGTGTTTGCATATATATATATGCCCAAGCATATATGGCAAGCTAATATTTATACATATTGTGGTTATTTATAAATATAGAAATATCTTACTGTGCTTCTTCTTTCATAAAATTTTAAATACTCTCTCAATGTGGTTTAAACATCTTTACATATAAATGTATATTCTTAAATAGCTACATGATGGCTTTAAAAAAGCCAGAAAAAAGTCACATGATGGTAAAGTAGAAGTAGAAAAAAATCTAGAAGAATGACAAAACTAAATAAAACAAATTCAAAATTCCTGGTGGCTCAGATGGTAAAACGTCTGCCTGCAATGCAAGAGACCCAGGTTCGATCCCCAGGTCGGGACGATCTCCTGGAGAAGGAAGTGGCCATCCACTCCAGTACTCTTGCCTGGAAAATTCCATGGATGGAGGAGCCTGGTAGGCTACAGTCCATGGGGTCACAAAGAGTCAGACACAACTGAATGACTTCACTTTCATTTTAGAGATAGAAAAGGGTAGAGTTCCTCAAAAACATAACTGAAAGGAAAACCATATTCAATATTTAGAAATATATGTGTCTTCCTACAGTTGTCATTAAAGTATGAAAATAAGAAAGAATACTTTAATAAAAAATTACTCAACATTTATCCCAGAAATCTTCAAATACCATCAATCTACTTTCCACATGCACTTTTGGTCTCAAAAATTATTTTTCAAATATCAGAATCATGTGTACACCAATATCAAGTTGTTACTCAATATTTTATCTTTATATCCTAAATAAACTATATGTTGTTTGGAATAATGAATTAAGTGGTGAATCTTGTATGACTGTGCTCTTATCAGTTGCTAATTTAATTCATTATCATTGTCATCAGATTATCCTCCAAAAAGCAACATTTTCATTCTTTACTGTAAACACATTTTATCAAGTCAGGATCAAGCCCTTCACATTAAACATTAAATTTTATAATTATAATAATATAATCAGAGTACAATATGAGGTAGGAAAACATAAAATTTATGGGCATGCATTCCAGGACAAGCGGTCTGGATTCATACTCTAGCTCTCCAACTTACATTAGGCAAGTTAATTTTCTAATTTGTAAAGCAAGAGTGATAATAGAAATTCTATGGTTATTGTGAAAACTGCATGAATTAATATATGTAAAATATTTAGAAAACTTATCAATACAGAGAAACTTAAGCTATTTCTAGAATTTACGGAGAAGGCAATGGCAAGCCACTCCAGTACTCTTGCCTAGAAAATCCCGTGGATGGAGGAGCCTGGTGGGCTACAGTCCATGGGGTCGCCACGAGTCGGTTGCGACTGAGCGACTTCCCTTTCACTTTTCACTTTTCACTTTCATGCAATGGAGAAGGAAATGGCAACCCACTCCAGTGTTCTTGTCTGGAGAATCCCAGGGACGGCAGAGCCTGGTGGGCTGCTGTCTATAGGGTCGCACAGAGTCGGACACCACTGAAGCGACTTAGCAGCAGCAGCAGCAGAATTTAAGTAACATGAGAACATTATTTTTTCCCTTTTATTCCCTTCTGTATTTTCAGCCCTTAGAATAGAAGCTAATACATGGTTATTGTTCAGTGACTTGCTCATGTCATATTCTTTGCAAACCCATGGACTGCGCAGCATGCAAGTTTTCCCTGTCCTTCACCATCTCCCAGAGCTTGCTCAAACTCATATCCATTGAGTCAGTGATGCCATCCAACTATCTCATCCTCTGTCATCTCCTTAACTTCCTACCTTTAATCTTTCCCAGCATCAGGATTTTTTCTAACGAGTTGGCTCATCGCATCAGGTGCATAAAATATTGGAGCTTCAGCTTCAATATCAGTATTTCCAATGAATATTCAGAATTTATTTCTTGAGGATTGACTGGTCTGAGCTCTTTGCAGTCCAAATGACTCTCAAGAGTCTTCTCCATCACCATTGTTCAAAAGCTTCAATTCTTGGCTCTCAGCCTTTTTATGATCCAACACTCATATCCATACATGACTACTGGAAAAATCATAGTTTTGATTATATGGACCTTTGTTGGCATAGTAATGTCTCTGCTTTTTAAATATGCTGTCTAGGTTGGTCATGGCTTTTTTTTCAAGGAACAGTTCAGTTCAGTTCAGTTCAGTTGCACAGTCTTGTCTGACTCTTTTGAGACCCCATGGACTACAGCACACCAGGCCTCCCTGTCCATCACCAACTTCCGGAGTTTACTCAAACTCATGTCCATTGAATCAGTGATGCCATCCAACCATCTCATCCTCTGTTGTCCACTTCTTCTCCTGCCTTCGATCTTCCTGAACATCAGGGTCTTTTCAAATGAGTCAGTTCTTTGCATCAAGTGGCCAAAGTATTGGGGTTTCAGCTTCAGCATCAGTCCTTCAAATGAATATTCAAGACTGATTTCCTTTAGGAGGGACTGGTTGGATCTCCTTGCTGTCCAAGGGACTCTCATGAGTCTTCTCCAACACCACAGTTCAAAGGCATCAAAGCTTTGGTGCAAGAATCCAAGGAGCAAACTTCTTTTAATTTCATGGCTGCAGTGACCATCTGCAGTGATTTTGGAGCCCAGGAAAATAAAGTCTGTCACTTTTTCCATTGTTTTCCCATCTATTTGCCATAAAGTGATGGAACCAGATGCCATGATCTTCATTTTTTGCATGTTAAATTTTAAGCCAGTTTTTTCACTCCTCTCTTTCACTTTCATCAAAAGGCTCTTTAGTACCTCTTCACTTTCTACCATAAGGGTGGTGTCATCTGCATATCTGAGGTAATTGTATTTCAACCAGCAGTCTTAATTCCAGCTTGTGCTTCATCCAGCCTGACATTTCGCATGATGTACTCTTCATATAAGTTAAATAAGCAGGGTGGCAATACAGAGCTTTGATGAAATCCTTTCCCAATTTTGAAGCAGTCCATTTTCCATGTCCAGTTCTAACTTGCTTTTTGACCTGTATACATGTTTCTCAGGAGACAGGTAAGGTGGTCAGGTATTCTCATCTCTTGTAGAATTTTCCACAGTTTGTTGTGACACAGACAGTTAAAGGCTTTAGCATAGCCAATGAAACAGAAGTAGATATTTTTCTCGAACTCTCTTGCTTCTTCTGTGATCCAATGTGTGTTAGCAATTTGATCTCTGGTTCCTCTGGCATTTCTAAGTTCCCCTTGAACATATGGGAGTTCTTGGTTCATGTACTGTTGAATCTTAGCTTGGAGAATTTTGACCATTACTTTGCTAATATGTGAGATGAATGCAACTGTGCAGTAGTTTGAACATTCTTTGGCATTGCCTTTCTTTGGGATTGGAATGAAAACTGACCTTTTCCAGTCCTGTGGCCACTGCTGAGTTTTCCAAATTTGCTGACATATTGAGTGCAACACTTTCACAGCATCATTTTTTATGATGTTAAGTAGCTCAACTGGAATTCCATCATCTCCACTAGCTTTGCTCCTGGTGATGCTTCAAGGACCACTTGACTTTGCACTACAGGATTTCTGTCTCTAGGTAAGTGATCACACCATAATGATTATCTGGATCATTGAAATCTTTTTTGTATAGTTCTTCTGTGTGTTCTTGCCACTTCTTAATTTCTTCTCCTTCTGTTAGGTCCATACTATTTCTGTCCTTTCTTGTGCCCATCTTTGTACCAAATGTCCCCTTTGTATCTCTTATTTTCTTGAAGAGGTCTTTAGTCTTCCCCATTTTATTGTTTTCCTCTATTTCTTTGGATTGACCACTTATGAAGGCTTTCTTATCTCTCCTGGCTCTTCTTTGGAACTCTGTAGTCATATGGGTATATGTTTCCTTTTCTCCTTTTCATTTTGCTACTCTTTATTTCTTAGCTACTTGTAAGACCTCCTCAGACAATTATTTTGTGTTTTTGCATTTCTAACAGATGGTAGATGCTTGATTAATCTCAATGAGTAAATGAACATTTATTAAACACTTCCAATTGCTAGTTATGAAGATAAGGATTTTGTATGCATTGCTTCATTCATCTTGCTAATAAATTGTTGAGTTTATTATGCTTATTATCTTTATTTTTGACATATAGATTAAGTCATGGGTTAAAATAGCTGCCAGATATTACCTGGTTAGGAAACATTAATTCCCTATTGCTACTGAAAGTATTGCCACCAATTTAGCACCTTACATTTTAAAAATACTTATTATATTACATTACTGGATGTCAATATTCTGAAGTAGATTTCACTGAACTAAAATCAAGGCATTAAAACTCTGAATTACTCTCTAGGGGACCTAGTGGAAAATTCATTTTCCTTGCCTTTTTCTGCTTCTAGACCCATATCAGATGTTCAAATTGCAAACATTTTCTCCTGTCCTGTACATTATTTCTTCACTTTCTTAGAAATAACCTTTGATGTTGAAAAAATTCCTAATTTTGATGAGGTTGAGTTTATCTGTTTTTTTCCTCTTTTGCAGTTCAAAATTTCGATGTAATATCTAAAACTCCATTGCAAACCTCAAGGTCATAAATATTTACTTCTATGTGTTCCCCTAAAAGTTTTATTGTTTTAAATCTTATATTTAGATTATTACTCCATTTCGAATTGACTTTGTATGTAGTATGAATTAGGGATCCAATATCACTCTTTTACAAATGGATTACCAGTTATCCAGGAATTTAAGGGACAAGATCTGATAGAGTGCCTGAAGAACTATGGACTGAGGTTCGTGACATTGTACAGGAGACAGGGATCAAGACCATCTCAAAGGAAAAGAAATGCAAAAAAGCAAAATGGCTGTCTGGGGAGGCCTTACAAATAGCTGTGGAAAGAAGAGAAGCGAAAAACAAAGGAGAAAAGGAAAGACATAAACATCTGAATGCAGAGTTCCAAAGAATAGCAAGAAGAGATAAGAAAGCCTTCCTCAGTGATCAATACAAAGAAATGGAGGAAAACAACAGAATGGGAAAGACTAGAGATCTCTTCAAGAAAATTAGAGATATGAAGGGAACATTTCATGCAAAGAAATGGGCTTGATAAATGACAGAAATGGTGTGGAGCTAACAGAAGCAGAAGATATTATGAAGAGTTGGCAAGAATACACAGAAGAACTGTACATAAGAACTGTACATAAAAGCTTCACCAAGATAATCACGATGGTGTGATCACTCACCTAGAGCCAGACATCCTGGAATGTGAAGTCAAGTGGGCCTTAGAAAGCATCACTACGAACAAAGCTAGTGGAGGTGATGGAATTCCAGTGAAGCTATTTCAAATCCTGAAAGATGATGCTGTGAAAGTGCTGTGCTCAATTTGCCAGCAAATTTGGAAAACTCAGCAGTGGCCACAGGACTGGAAAAGGTCAGTTTTCATTCTAATCCCAAAGAAAGGCAATGCCAAAGAATGCTCAAACTACCACACAGTTGCACTCATCTCACACGCTAGTAAAGTAATGCTCAAAATTCTCCAAGCCAGGCTTCAGCAATACATGAACTGTGAATTTCCAGATGTTCAAGCTGGTTTTAGAAAAGGCAGAGGAACCAGAGATCAAATTGCCAACATCCACTGGATCATCGAAAGAGCAAGAGAGTTCTAGAAAAACATCTATTTCTGCTTTATTGACTATGTCAAAGCCTTTGTGTGGATCACAATAAACTGTGGAAAATTCTGAAAGTGATGGGAATACCAGACCACCTGACATGCCTCTTGAGAAACCTATATGCAGGTCAGGAAGCAACAGTTAGAACTGGACATGGAACAAAAAACTGGTTCCAAATAGGAAAAGGAGTACGTCAAGGCTGTATATTGTCACCCTGCTTATTTAACTTATATGCAGAGTACATCATGAGAAACACTGGGCTGGAAGAAGCACAAGCTGGAATCAAGATTGCTGCGAGAAATATCAATAACCTCAGATATGCAGATGACACCACCCTTATGGCAGAAAGTGAAGAGGAACTAAAAAGCCTTTTGATGAAAGTGAAAGTGGAGAGTGAAAAATTTGGCTTAAAGCTCAACATTCAGAAAACGAAGATCATGGCATCTTGTCCCATCCCTTCATGTGAAATATATGGGGAAACAGTGGAAATAGTGTAAGTCTTTACTTTTGGGGGCTCCAAAATCACTGCAGATGGTGACTGCAGCCATGAAATTAAAAGACACTTAATCCTTGGAAGGAAAGTTATGACCAACCTAGATAGCATATTCAAAAGCAGAGACATTACTTTGCCAACAAAGGTCTGTCAAGTCAAGGCTATGGTTTTTCCAGTGGTCATGTATGGATGTGAGAGTTGGACTGTGAAGAAAGTTGAGTGCCCAAGAATTGTTGCTTTGAACCATGGTGTTGGAGAAGACTCTTGAGAGTCTCCTTGGACTGCAAGGAGATCCCACCAGTCCATTCTAAAGTAGATCAGTCCTAGATGTTCTTTGGGATGATTGATGCTAAAGCTGAAGCTCCAGTACTTTGGCCTCCTCATGTGAAGAATTGACTCTTTGGAAAAGACTCTGATGCTGGGAGTGATTGGGGGCAGGAGGAAAAGGGGATGACAGAGGATGAGATGGCTGGATGGCATCACTGACTCAATAGGCGTGAGTCTGAGTGAACTCTGGGAGTTGGTGATGGACAGGGAGGCCTGGTGTGCTGCAATTCATGGGGTTGGAAAGATTCAGATAAGACTGAGTGACTGAACTGCACTGAACTGACCCAGGAATCACTGCTGAAGAAACTTTTCTTGCCTCATTGAATGGTTATGGTACCCTTGTTAAAAATAATTTAACCATAGATATGCTGACAAAGATCCATATAGTCAAGGCTATGATCTTCCCATGGTCAAGTGTGGTTGTGAGAGAGGAACCATAAAGTAGGCAAAGTGCCCGAGAATTGATGCCTTTGAATTGTGGTGCTGGAGAAGACTCCTGAAAGTCCTTTGGACAACAAAGAGATCACACCAGTCAATCTTAAGGGAAATCAGCCCTGAATACTCATTGGAAGGACTGATGCTGAAGCTGAACTTCCAGTAGTTTGGTCAATTGACGTGAACAGCTGACTCACTGGATAAGTCCCTGATCCTGGGAAAGACTGAGGGCAAATGAGAAGAGGGCACCAGAGGATAAGATGCTTGAATAGCATCACTAATGCAATGGACAGGAACTTGGGCAAACTTCAGGAGATGGTGAGAGACAGGGAGGTCTGCCGTGCTGCAGTTCATGGGGTCACAAAGAGTCAAACACAACTGGGGGACTGAACAACAACCACAGTGAGTTTAATTATGTTCCATTGATTCATGTCTACACTTGTGGCAGTATTACAAAGTCTTGATAATTGTACATTTATCATAAGTTTAGAAATGTAAAATTATGAATGCTTAGATCTTATTTTCAAGATTGTTTTGGCTATTTTGAATGCCTTGCAAATTCAGATGAGTTTGAGAATTGGATTTTACATTTTTTACAAAAAAAAAAGTCTTTGAAATAATGGTTCAATAAATTAAGTAAAGACTGCATTGAAACTATAGATAAATTTGGGTTGTATTTTCATCTTAACAATATCAAGTCTTCCAATCCATGAACATGGACGTTTTTCATTTATTTGAGTATTCTTTATTTTAACAATATCTTATAGCTTTCATTGTATACGTCTTTAATCCTCATTGTTTAATTTACTCTTAGATACTTCATTATTTTGAATACTCTTGTAAATCGAATTGTTTTCTTAATTTTATTTCCCATTGTTTATTTATAGGGTATTGAAATACAACTGACTTGTTTGACTTGACCTTGTAGCTCTGTAACTTTACTGAATTTGCTTATTATCTTTGGTAGCATATGTTTCTGTGGGTGTACTCCTTGTATTTTTCTACCTATAGGATCATGTTATCTGCAAACAGATATAGTCTCATGTCTTACTTTCCATCTTAGTTTTGTTTTATTTCTTTTATTAGATAATTGCTCTGGGTAGAACTTCCAGTACAATGGGAAATAGTGGCAAAAATCAGGCATCTTCATCTTGTCCTGGATTAGAATGAGGCACTTATTTGGAATTATACCCCAGGGACAGAGGAGCCTGATGTGCTACAGTCCATAGGGTTGTTAAGAGTTGGACATGATTGAAGCGACTGAGCAGCAGCAGAGTGGACCCTCATCCATTATGATCGGTGTTCTTAGAGAAATAGCAAGTCAGACTTAAACATGCACAGAGAGATTATGTAAAGAGATACATAGAAAATGCCATGTGAAGATAGAGGCTTTGAGTAACATATAAGAACCCCTGGAGGAGGAAGTGGCAACCCACTGCAATATTCTTGCCAAGAAAATCCCATGGACAGAGGACCTTGGTGGGCCCCATCAAGTCCATGGGGTCTAAAAGACTTGGCCATGACTTAGCAACGAAGCATGCATGCACATCTATGTACCAATGAATGACAAAGATTGGCATAAAGCTATCAGAATCCAGAAAAATGATAGTAAAGATTCTCCCATATGTTTCAAAGTGAGTATGGCCCTGAAAACACACAATTTTAGGCTGCTGGTCTCCAGAAACGGGAGATAATAAATTTATCTTGTCAGCTACCCAGTCTTTGGTACTTTGCTATGGAAGCCCTTTAGAAAACTGATACCCTGTGCAACTGTATAGTAATCTCTTATGATCCTTTTATACTTTTTAAAATTAAAATGTTACTGTTGTCCCTATATTAACTTCTAATTTTTAGTTACTTGCATACTCTCTCATTTTCTCAGTCAGTCTAGGACTTTTGTCAATTTTGTTCTTTGCGAAGACCAAACTTTTAGTTTTAATAATTTCCTCTATTGTTTTTCTACTGTGCTTTTTACGTATCTCTACTTTAATCTTCAGAGAAGGCAATGGTACCCCACTCCAGTACTCTTGCCTGGAAAATCCCATGGATGAAGGAACCTGGTAGGCTGCAGTCCATGGGGTTGCTAAGAGTCGGACACGACTGAGCGACTTCCCTTTCACTTTTCACATATTGGGGAAGGAAATGGCAACCCACTCCAGTATTCTTGCCTGGAGAAACTCAGGGATGGGGGAGCCTGGTGGGCTGCCGTCTATGGGGGTCGCACAGAGTCGGACACGGCTGAAGTGACTTAGCAGTAGTACTATAATCTTTATTTCCTTCTGCTTGTTTTGCTTTATGTGTGCATGCTTGTGCTAAGTCACTTCAGTCGTATCTGACTCTTTGAGACCCCCTGAACTGTATTCTGCCAGGTTTCTCTGTCCATGGGATTCTCCAAGCGAGAATACTGGAGTAGATTGTCACGCCCTCTTCCAGGAGACCTTCCTGGCTAAGGGGTGGAACCTGTGCCTCTTATGTCTCCTGCTTTGGCAGGGGGTTCCTTACCACTAGTGCCACTTGGGAAGCCCCTTTGCTTTATTTTATTTTCTCTGATATTAGTACGGCCACTGCAGTTCACTGTCAGTTACTGTTGACTTAGGATATATCATTCAGTCCTTTCACACAACTTATTTGTGTCTTTTGGTTCAAAATGTGTCTTTTGTAGACAGTTTGTAGTTGTATTGTAATTCTTATCCATCCTGCATGTATCAGTGTTTCCACTGGTGAATTTAATCTGTTTAGTTTTTAAATAGTTATTTGTACAGACTTCTGCTATTCTGCTACTTGTTTTCTGTATATCTTTTTTGGTCCTGAATTCCTCCATTTCATTATTTTTGTGTTTAATTTCCTTTCAGTATATCATTTTGATATTTTATGTATAATTAAAATTATTTTCTTAATGTTTTCTTTGGGGATTAAAATTAACACCTTAAATGTATAGCAATTAGTACTAACTTTGTTTCAATATTATACAAAACTTCTGTTATACATCATAGTTGTTTAATTTCATATTCTCTACTTTTTAAAATTTTAAAGATTATATCTATATACATTGTATATTCATTAAGATAGACTTAATTATTATATGTAATTATATTTTAAATCATATGGTAAAAAGGTATTAACAAAATATGCAATAATATGTAATATGCATATTGTGATATGCAATGATAAGCAAAATATGAAATAATACTGACTTTTATGTTGGCTTGTGTAGTTACTTGTATCAGTGCTTTAACTTTCCTCACTTGACTTCAAGTTACTGCTTAGTGTCTTTTATTTTCTGTCTGAAGGACTTCCTTTAGTAGTTTTAATAAGTAGGTTATACTAGAAACAAACTCTTTCAGCTCTGTATATCTGAGAAAATCTTAATTTCTCTTTTATTCTTGAGGATCAACAATGTTTTACTTTCTGCACTTTGACATTCCCCCTCAATGTTCCTATGGACAAATCAGTTGTTAATCTTATTGAGTAGCCTTTGAATGTGATGTCACTTATCTCTTGCTGCTTTCAAGATTCTGTTTATCTTTCGATATCTAGAGCTTAAGAATAATGCATTTTTAGTGTGGATTTCTTTGTTTAAATGACGTAGAGTTCTTTGAACTCCTGATCTTTCTAGATGCATGTATTTCAAGAAATATGGGGATTTTTTCAGCTATTATTTCTTCAGATATTCTATTTCTTTTTCTCTTTCTTTCTTGAACTTCCACAATGAATATATAGGTATGATTCATAGTGTCCCATAGGATTCTAAAACCCCATTCAGTTTTCTTTATTCATTTTCATTTCTTATTTTCCATCTGATTGATAGAATTGATAGTCCAAGATTGTAATATCTTGGACTTTGTTGGTTCCCTCTTATTTTCTCAAATCTTTTGAAAAGCCCCAGTGAAATTTTCATTTCAGCTATTTTACTTTTCAGCTGCAGAATCCCTATCTTGTTTCTTTTTATACTCATTTCTTTATTGATTTTTTATTTCTTCATACATTGATTACTCTCTGTTACTGACTTACTTTAATTTATTGAGAATATTTAAGAATGTTGATTTAAAGTATTCATTTAGAAAATCCAACATCTTGCACTTCTTATGGACAGTTTTCCTATGATTTTTTTGTTTTCCTATAAATGTATAATATTTTTGCTTCTTTGCAATCTTTAAAAAATTTTTGTTACAAAAATGGACAATTTTAATATGATGATGAGCAGAAAAAGACTGAGAAAAAAGAGCAAGCAAGAGAGGAAGAAAGAAGATAGAGGGGGAAAAAAGTAAAAGAAAAAAAAGGCTAAGGGAAAGAAAAGCAAAGTAAGAAAAGAAATAATACTCCCGAAAATTTTGCATATTGATCCTGGGCAACACTTTAGTGCTGAACCAGGACATTCACCACTCTGCCTAGGTTCTTTTTCTTGTTTGTTCTGAGAGTAATCACTATTCCCTTGAAACACTCACTTCCTGGCTTCCCCTCTCATAATTTAATGTGTTCGTTGTTTGCTCTGTTATTGGTTCACATCCCTTGTGCCCCCTTCCCCTTCAGTAGCATCTTTTTTTTTTTTTTTTTCCTTCCCATTTGGCTTTTGCTGTATTTTGAGGACTGCAAAGTGTCTCTGACCTGATAAGGGTAGCCCCCAGTGGCAATCCTAAGGGAGGGTTGGGAACACCAGTCAGTTGCAAATACGTAAATACAATGCCCTGGCTAAAAAGTGTGGGGAGACAGCCAATTAGCCAAGATGGTGTGATCAGACTGTCTTGCCCCATGTTTTGTAAACAGTGATTATATAACAGCTGAGCTAACTTACAGCTCAGTGCATGCGTGTCACGTGGTACTTGCTTGATCTTGGGCATCTTTGTGTGGTATACCTGTAGGACCTCCACCTAGAAAGTGGTGGCATTACTGCTGCATCACAGCTGTGTCCGTTGGGTCAACAACGGAAGGAGAGAAGATAGTATGTCTACTGCTACAGCTGTTATGTTAGCCAGGAGAGAGGTTGTGTTGTGTTAGGGTTATCCTATGGCTGCTCATCAGCCAGGAAAGAATAAAAATGTCTGAGGTTGCTATGGCTCCTTGAGTCTCCTTTCAGTCTTTTAGCTCACGCCTTGCCTTCCCTGGGTTCAGCACACAGTGCAAATGGTGTGAACAGCAAGACACTAGATATCAGGAACAGGATCAGTGATATAATTGGCATAGTTGGCAGGATGAGAAGCAATACACAAAGTCTGTTCTGCTCCCTCAAGAATTATCTGTCCACATGAGGACACAGGCTACTACCTTCAAGATAACCACCATGTGGAGAAGGGTTGAGGGTGAGGGTTAGTTAGTATGCCACAAAAATCTCTTACTCTCTTTCAGTGGCCTTTATTCTGATTAAGCATTTGCTTTGTTGCTGTAAATATCTTCCAGAGGCACAGGAAGGTTGTTTCTGGCAGTTTGACATGTGTTTTATTGTTCCTGAGGAGCGATGGAACCTAAAGTTCCCTGTCAACAACAACAGGACAGTTGTTGTGATCAGTCGTATCTGACAGAGTTGTGTCTGACTCTGTGATTCCATGGACCGTAGACTGCCAGGCTCCCCTGTCAATGAGATTTTCTAGGCAAGAATACTAGAGTGGGTTGCCATTTCCTGCTCCAGGGGATCTTCCCAACCTAGATATCAAACCCCAGTTTTCTGCATCTCCTGAACAGGCAAGTGGACTCTTTATCACTGAGGCACCTGGTGAAGCTTTTACACCTCCATTTTTGCTGATACCACTGGTCTGTTTTTACAAGCTAAATTTTATGGAAATACTTCCACAGCCATCTGTCTACATTTGTTTACAGCAGTTTTCAAACTACAATTCCAGAGTTGAGTTACTGCCAAAGAGACTGATGACCTAAAGTCTAAGTCTAAGATATTTAATAGCTGGTCCTTTATGCAAAATGTGCACAACTCTTAAAATTTTCTGAATACATAACATGTTGTGAGATAAAGAACATATCACTTCTTTCTTTCTAGTCTCTATGTAATTTGTTTTTATTGCTTTTTTCCACTAGCTTAATGATGATCACTAAAATGATGAATAGAGATATTGAAATGGATATTCTTGCCTTATTCTCAGTCTTAGGAGAAATGCATTTTATTTCTATTTTATTTTATTTTCACCCTAAAGTATGCTCTTAGATGTGGACAGAGTATGTGTCTCTGAACTGCCTCCCATAATCTCCTTCGTTGAAGTTTTTATGCTTTGAATCAAATTTGAATATATTCAGTCATTAATTTTTCTAATATTTTACTACTACTTCCCTCTCCTTTGGAACCTAATAACATGTATTCTAAACTGGTCAATATTTTTCTGCCGTTCACTGAAATTAAGTTAAATTTTCAACATTTTTCTCTCTGCTTAATTCTAATTTTATTGCCAAGTCTTCAATTCACTTCATTTTTCTCTGCAGTATCTAAACTGTTAATCAAAACTAGTGAATATTTTACTTCAGATTTTATATTCATCTCTAGCAGTTTCATTTACCTTTATATAGCTTTTATTTTGTATTCATGGTTTCTTTATAATCATAATCTTATTTATAGTAATTTCTTTATAGTCATTGTCAGTTAGTTTCATTATCTTTGAAATTTCTGAGTCCATTTTCTTTTGACTTTTTTTCTCTTGATTTGTAGATAATATTTTCCTGCTTCTTTGCATTTTTAGTATTTTTGACTCATTGCTTGATATTGTAAGTATTATTGTGCATCTGGATTACATATATGTATGTATGTATGTGTATATATGTGTGTGTATATATATATATATAACCTTTAAAAAAGAAAAGGGCTACACAATTCACTAAGATGGGGGACATGGAACAACAGACTGGTTCCAAATAGGAAAAGGAGTACGTCAAGGATATATATTGTCACCCTGCTTATTTAACTTATATTCAGAGTACATCATGAGAAACACTGGGCTGGAGGAAGCACAAGATGGAATCAAGATTGCTGGGAGAAATATCAATAACCTCAGATATGCAGATGACACCACCCTTATGGCAGAAAGTGAAGAGGAGCTAAAGGGCCTCTTGATGAAAGTCAAAGAGGAGAGTGAAAAAGCTGGCTTAAAGCTCAACTTGAGAAAACTAAGATCACGGCATCTGGTCCCATCATTTCATGGCAAATAGATGGGGAAACAGTGAGATAATTCATTTTTGGGGGGGCTTCAAAATCACTGCAGATGGTGATTGCTGCCATGAAATTAAAACATGCTTACTCCTTGGAAAGAAAGTTATGACCAACCTAGAAAGCATATTAAAAAGCAGAGACATTACTTTGCTGACAAAGGTCCGTCTAGTCAAGGCTATGGTTTTTCCGGTAGGCATGTATGGATGTGAGAGTTGGACTATAAAGAAAGCTGAGTGCTGAAGAATTGATGCTTTTGAACTGTGGTGTTGGAAAAGATTCTTGAAAGTCCCTTGGACTACAAGGAGATACAACCAGTCCATCCTAAAGGAGATCAGTCCTCGGTGTTCATTGGAAGGTCTGATGTTGAAGTTGAAGCTCCAATACTTTGACCACCTGATGCGAAGAGCTGACTCATTTGAAAAGATCCTGATGCTGGGAAAGATTGAGGGCAGGAGGAGAAGGGGACAACAGAGAATGAGATGGTTGAATGGTATCACCAAGTCAATGAACATGAGTTTTGGTGAGCTCTGAGGGTTGGTGTTGGACAGAGAGGCCTGGCGTGCTGCAACTCAAGGGGTTGCAAAGAGTCAGACATGACTGAGTGACTGAACTGATGGTGGGGAAACTAATCAAAGTATGTGGATATACAGTTTTAGAGTAGTAGTACACGATGGTTTGTGGGCTTACTTATTTTAGGAATATCAGCTTTAATAGCAGCAATTACTTCTGTTACTGTGGCAGCAATATCATTGACTCAACAAGTGCATAGTGCCCAATATGTTGATACCATGTCTAAAAATGTTTCTCTAACTCTAGCAACACAGGAAGCTATAGATAGAAAGTTGGAGATGAGAGTAGACACCTTAGAAGAGGCAATTATGCATATTGGGACTGAGTTACAGGCTTTAAAGGTGAAAATGGCTTTGACATGCCACGCTGATTACAGGTGGATATGCATGACATCTTTGTAGGTAAATGAGACAGATTATAAATGGGAAAAGATTAAGAATCATATCTCAGGTGTTTGGAATAGTTCTGATATTGGCCTGGACTTAGGGAAACTTCATAATCAAATACAGACCTTGGAACACTCTCGACTGGATTTTACCGCCGCTGGAGCAGCTAATGACTTTTTTCACATCTTCTCTAACTTTATTTCTGGAAAAAATATTCTGTCTAATATCCATAGTTATGCTGTCATTGGTGTTCTAATCCTGCTTCTCATAATCACTACTATAGGGCCATACTGGGACTACAACACAGCCAAAGGAAGATGGGATCAGAGTCATTTTGTTAGATGTATTCTTGAAGGACCTAGGCGTGTTCTAAGCCTTTAAACTATGGCAAATTGGCAGACATAGAACAGGAGGAGAAGGAAGCTCCTGGTAAGTTCCTAGATAGATTGAGAGAAGGCCTTCGCAGATTCACTGAGATTGATCCCTAAAGTGAAGAGGGAAAAGTGATCTTAAAGGATAGATTTCTCACTCAGTCGGCTCCAGATATCTGCCATAAGCTATCAAAATGGGCGTATGGACCAAATCAGTCTTTAGATACTCTGTTACGGCTGGCTCAGACAGTCTATTATGGTAGGGAATATGAGGAAAAGAAAGAAAGGCAAAAAAAAAGACAAAGGAAAAGGCAGAAACCTTCGCCATGGCTATGAAAAACGTTCTTAAACGGCCTGAGAAAAATTCCCAGAGGGGCCTAGGTGAAAAGGGACGGGCTTGCTATTACTGTGGAAAGGAGGGGCACCTCAAGCGGGATTGCCCTCAGGCATCTAAGCCGCCCCTGGCTCTATGTCCGGTCTGCAAAGGACCACACTGAAGAGAGACTGCCCCCAGAGGCATAGGTCTCAGGGGTCGGACTCTCAAGACAATCAGGACTGAAGGTGCCCGGGGGTCCCCACACAAGCTCCAGTCCTAATTACACCTGCGGAACCCCGGGTATTAATAGTTGTGGGGGGCCAATCCATCGATTTCCTTTTAGATACTGGGGCAACTTTTTCTGTGCTTACTGAAGCCCCTGGCCCACTTTCTTCCCCATCCGCTTCCATAATGGGACTGTCTGGACTAGCCAAAAGGTATTATTTCAGTTATTCTTTATCTTGTAACTGGGATTCTGTGCTGTTTTCACACGAGTTTCTGATTGTGCCAGAATCTCCCTCACCCCTTTTGGGAAAGGATATACTGAGCAAGGTCCATGCCTCTGTTTTCATGAATATGGTGCCCTCCCTTTTGCTCCTTTTAGTTGAAACACCCACCGGGAGAAATAATCAGTCTGTGAGAGTTAATAAGCCTTTCTCTTATCAAGAAATACAAAGAATCAAGGAGGATCTGGGAGACTATTTAGAGGACCCAGAAAAATATATTAGAGCTTTTAAGGGTGTTACTATGCTTTATGACCTCACTTGGAAGGATGTGATGTATATCTTGGGACAAACGCTGACTCCCAAGTCA
Source organism: Bos taurus (assembly GCF_002263795.3). Classification (NCBI taxonomy): domain Eukaryota; kingdom Metazoa; phylum Chordata; class Mammalia; order Artiodactyla; family Bovidae; genus Bos; species Bos taurus. The sequence continues at coordinate 7,843,913 of NC_037343.1, forward strand.
AAGACTCGAGTTTTGGGAAAACTTCCTTGTATTGTCAGGAATTTTAGGCAGAGTATTTGGAAGCTTGCAACTGAGCTGCATCTGGCTGTTTTAAGAAATAAAAAAGGGGGAGATATTGGGGGCCAGAGTGAGGCACTCGGCCCGTGGCAAAGGTCATGAGGAAGGAGGCTTGACATACGCAAAGGCAGGATCGAGCCTCAGGAGTCGCCCTGGAAATCCTCGAGCATCTACCCCCATAACCAGAGCCTGCCTACTATGCTACTTTGTGCTCTCACCTACACCTCTGACTTTACGGGGGCCTGTCCCCCACCACCTCTTTCAGAGAAGGAGTACCTTAAAGCTCCAGTTAATAATAATTCCTGGGCGTGATAGGAGTGTTTCAACCTACAAACTCCTCTGAAGGTTCTCTAGCCTACCTGACAAGCTTGTCCGGCTACATGTGATTGCTCACAGCCTCCCAACTGTGAGAGGCACGAGATGCTTTAAACCTTCTAAAAACAGGTTCTTTAGAGAAGTTAGAAAATTATTAGTATAAGTATAGTGGGCTGATTAGAAATTGTATTGGTGAAGGGTTTTTCATTTGTTGAGCCAATGTTTGTTGCTAGGTCTCCACATCCCCTGCCCTTATACACATTAATGAATATATAGAAGAAACAAGTATTAACCTTTGATATTAATCATGTTAGACCTTAGGCTAAGTAAATTCTATCCTTAATTAAAACCCACTACACCCTCACCCTATAGGAATGTAACTTTATCTGGTACCTTCGGAAGGTGGAGTCTGTTTTAAGAATAATCACCCCTGGAGAAATAAGTGTCCTGGTTGACTGACCACTGTCACAAGGAGAGGGTCATAAATTGTCAGCAGGCCCCCTGACCAGAAGATGATGTAACACCCCTAAGAACTCTGTATACATTTGTATGAAGCACCTGACTTTGATAAAAGTCAGGACTGCTGACCCCACATGACTTGCATAACATCTCAGTGTATAAAAGTAGACCACAGAAAATAAAGAATTGGGATCATTTCCTCTAAAGACTGGTCTCCCCATGTCTCTCTCTCAAATTCTGGCTGAGTCTCCATCTGGAGCGCGGAACCCGCCATGCTTACTAATTATGCCTGGGCTTCTAAGATCCGACCAGGGAGGCCTCAGTGTCTCCTCTCCTTCGGGAGAACGGAAGGACGCCTGCGGCCTATGTAAGTGGTGCAAACTTCTTGTCTTGAAGTTTTATTGGTCTCCCGTGTAAACCAAGCTACTCAGCCTCTTTTCTCCACTGAATTTTCCTACTGAGCTATCCTCATTCTATTACTCTTTACATCTCTAATTAATACCTAATTGAAGTTATTGTATCCTGATCCTCGCCGACACCGTCCCCGCTTCGAATACCCTGGATCAGCTGGGGCTAGACCCCGGCAGAAAAGTGAAGTCACTCAATCGTGTCCGACTCTTTGCAATCCCATGGACTGTAGTTTACCAGCCTTCTCTGTCGATGGGATTTTCCAGGCAAGAGTACTGGAGTGGTTTGCCATTTTCTTCTCCAGGGGATCTTCCTGACCCAGGGATCGAACTCAGGTCTCCTGCATTGCAAGCAGATGCTTTACCTGCTGAGCCACCAGGGAAGCCCCTTCAATAAAGAAAAGGATGTCTAAATTTGAAAACATTCAAGGAAATACAATTTGAGACAGCAAGTTAGTCCTTCAAGTAGGAAGTAAATTTTATGTAGCATCCAGAGGCTTCCCTGGTGGCTCAGATGGTAAGGAGTCTACCTGCACTCTGGGAGACCTGGGTTTGATCTCTGCGGAGGAAAGATCCCCTGGAAAATGAAATGGCAAACCACTCCAGTATTCTTTCCTGGAGAATCCCTTGGAAACAGGAGCCTGGCAGGCTACAGTCCAAGGGGTCACAAAGAGTCAAAGCAGAGACAGATTAGAAATGACCTTAATGTGTCAAAGTAGAAGAATTAAAAAAAATTATAACCCAAGCAATTTATGAAAAGATTAAGAAAATGTGAATACATAAACATAGTAATATCAAATGCTGAAGACAAGTGAAAAATTACACTTGCAAAAGAATGGCATCTGAACAGATGAATTTGACTCAAATAAATTTGACATAATAACACTATATCAGTTCAGTTCAGTTCAGTTCAGTCCAGTCGCTCAGTCATGTCTGACTCTTTGCCACCCCATGAATCACAGCATGCCAGGCCTCCCTGTCCATCACCAACTCCTGGAGTTCACCCAGACTCACGTCCATCTAGTCAGTGATGCCATGCAGCCATCTCATCCTCTGTTGTCCCCTTCTCCTCCTTCCCCCAATCCCTCCCAGCATCAGAGTCTTTTCTAATGAGTCAACACTTTGCATGAGGTGATCAAAGTACTGGAGTTTCAGCTTCAGCATTATTTCTTCCAAAGAAATCCCAGGGCTGATCTCCTTCAGAATGGACTGGTTGGATCTCCTTGCAGTCCAAGGGACTCTCAAGAGTCTTCTCCAACACCACAGTTCAAAAGCATCAATTCTTCAGCGCTCAGCCTTCTTCACAGTCCAACTCTCACATCCATACATGAACACGGGAAAAACCATAGCCTTGACTAGACGAACCTTTGTTGGCAAAGTGATGTCTCTGCTTTTGAATATGCTATCTAGGTTGGTCATAACTTTCCTTCCAAGGAGTAGGCATCTTTTAGTTTCATGGCTGCAGTCACCATCTGCAGTTATTTTGGAGCCCAGAAAAATAAAGTCTGACACTGTTTCCAGTTTCCTCATCTATTTGCCATGAAGTGATGGGACCGGATGCCATGATCTTCGTTCTGAATGTTGAGCTTTAAGCCAACTTTTTCACTCTTCACTCTCCTCTTTCACTTTCATCAAGAAGCTTTTTAGTTCCTCTTCACTTTCTGCCATAAGGGTGGTGTCATCTGCGTATCTGAGGTTATTGATATTTCTCCCAGCAATCTTGATTCCAGCTTGTGTTTCTTCCAGTCCAGCATTTCTTCCAGTCCAGCATTTCTCATGATGTACTCTGCATAGAAGTTAAATAAGCAGGGTGACAATATACAGCCTTGACGTACTCCTTTTCCTATTTGGAACCAGTCTGTGGTTCCATGTCCAGTTCTAACTGTTGCTTCCTGACCTGCATACAAATTTCTCAAGAGGCAGATCAGGTGGTCTGGTATTCTCATCTCTTTCAGAATTTTCCACAGTTTCTTGTGATCCACACAGTCAAAGGCTTTGGCATAGTCAATAAAGCAGAAATAGATGTGTTTCTGGAACTCTCTTGCTCTTTCCATGATCCAGCGGATGTTGCAATTTGATCTCTGTTTCCTCTGCCTTTTCTCAAACCAGCTTGAACATCAGGAAGTTCACGGTTCACATATTGCTGAAGCCTGGCTTGGAGAATTTTGAGCATCACTTTACTAGTGCGTGAAATGAGTGCTATTGTATGGTAGTGTGAGCATTCTTTGGTATTGCCTTTCTTTGGGATTGGAATGAAAACTGACATTTTCCAGTCCTGTGGCCACTGCTGAGTTTTCCAAATTTGCTGGCAAATTGAGTGCAGCACTTTCACAGCATCATCTTTCAGGATTTGAAATAGCTCAACTGGAATTCCATCACCTCCACTAGCTTTGTTCGTAGTGATGCTTTCTAAGGCCCACTTGAATTCACATTCCAGGATGTCTGGCTCTAGGTCAGTGATCACACCATCTTGATTATTTGGGTCGTGAAGATCTTTTTTGTACAGTTCTTCAGTGTATTCTTGCCACCTCTTCTTAATATCTTCTGCTTCTGTTAGGTCCATATCATTTCTGTCCTTTATCGAGCCCATTTTTGCATGAAATGTTCCCTTGGTATCTCTAATTTTCTTGACGAGATCTCTAGTCTTTCCCATTCTGTTGTTTTCCTCCATTTCTTTGTATTGATCACTGAAGAAGGCTTTCTTATCTCTTCTTGCTATTCTTTGGAACTCTGCAGTCAGATGCTTATATCTTTCCTTTTCTCCTTTGCTTTTTGCTTCTCTTCTTTTCACAGCTATTTGTAAGGCCTCCCCAGACAGCCATTTTGCTTTTTTTTGCATTTCTTTTCCATGGGGATGGTCTTGATTCCTGTCTCCTGTACAGTGTCACAAACCTCATTCCATAGTTCATCAGGCACTCTATCTATCAGATCTAGGCCCTTAAATCTATTTCTCACTTCCACTGTATAATCATAAGGGATTTGATTTAAGTCCTACCTGAATGTTCTAGTGGTTTTCCCTATTTTCTTCAATTTCAGTCTGAATTTGGCAATAAGGAGTTCATGATCTGAGCCACAGTCAGCTCCTGGTCCTGTTTTTGCTGACTGTATATTTCTCATCAAATATTTTAACCCATGATTTCTAGAAATTTGAAATTTATATTATCTCAGTAATCTGCCTAAAATTGAGTTTTTATGACCATTTATCTTGGTGTAGTCTATGGTTTGTAAATTGAACTTGTACAAGTAGATTTTCTAATGTAACGAATTTTTATGTTATTCAAAAAACTGTTTGGAAAAGAGAAATTAGTGAGAAATACTATTTATGTAAATTTCCAGGTGAAATTTTAAGTCCTTTAAATTTTAATTTCAAATTTCCCTTCAACACCATATTTAAATACGGTGACCATATTTAGACATTTAATAAAACATCAGTCAGTTCACTTCAGTTCAGTCACTCATTGGTGTTCGACTCTTTGTGACCCCATGAATTGCAGCACGCCAGACCTCGCTGTCCATCACCAACTCCTGGAGTTCACTCAAATCCACATCCACAGAGTTGGTGATGCCATCCAGCCATCTTATACTCTGTTGTCCCCTTTTCCTCCCTCCTGCCCCATTTCCTCCCTTTTCTCCTGCCCCCAATCCCTCCCAGCATCAGAGTCTTTTTCAGTGAGTCAACTCTTTGCATGAAGTGGCCAAAGTACTGGAGTTTCAGCTTTAGTATCCTTCCTTCCAAAGAACATCCAGGGTTGATCTCCTTTAGAATGGACTGGTTGCATCTCCTTGCAGTCCAAGGGACTCTCAAGAGTGTTCTCCAACACCACAGTTCAAAAGCATCAATTCTTCGGTGCTCAGTTTTCTTCACAGTCCAACTCTCGCATCCATAAAGGATCACTGGAAAAACCATAGCCGTGACTAGATGGACTTTTGTTGGCAAAGTAATGTTTCTGCTTTTCAATATGCTATCTAGGTTGGTCATAACTTTCCTTCCAAGGAGTAAGCATCTTTTAATTTCATGGCTGCATTTACCATCTGCAATGACTTTGGATCCCCCAAAAATAAAGTCTGACACTGTTTCTACTGTTTCCCCATTTATTTGCCATGAAGTGATGAGACCAGATGCCATGATTTTCGTTTTCTGAATGTTGAGCTTTAAGCCAAATTTTTCACTCTCCTCTTTCATTTTATCAAGAGGCTCTTTAGTTCCTCTTCAATTTCTGCTATAAGGGTGGTGTCATCTGAATATCTGAGCTTATTGGTATTTCTCCCAGCAATCTTGATTTGAGCTTTGCTTCTTCCAGCCCAGCAATTCTCATGATGTACTCTGCATATAAGTTAAATAAGCAAGGTGACAATATACAGCCTTGACATACTCCTTTTCCTATTTGGAACCAGTCTGTGTTTCCATGTCCAGTTCTAACTGTTGCTTCCTGACCTGCATATAGGTTTCTTAAGAGGCAAGTGAGGTGGTCTGTTATTCCCATCTCTTTCAGAATTTTCCACAGTTTCTTGTGATCCACACAGTCAAAGGCTTTGGCATAGTCAATAAAGCAGAAATAGATGTGTTTCTGGAACTCTCTTGCTCTTTCCATGATCCAGTGTATATTGGCAATTTGATCTCTGGTTCCTTTGCCTTTTCTCAAACCAGCTTGAACATCTGAAAGTTCACAGTTCACATATTGCTGAAGCCTGTCCTGGAGAATTTTGAGCATTACTTTAATAGCATGTGAGATGAGTACAATTGTGCAGTAGTTTGAGCACTCTTTGACATTGTCTTTCTTTGGGATTGGAATGAAAACTGACATTTTCCAGTCCTGTGGCCACTGCTGCGTTTTCCAAATTTGCTGGCATATTGAGTGCAGCACTTTCACAACATCATCTTTCAGGATTTGAAATAGCTCAACTGGAATTCCATCACCTCCACTAGCTTTGTTCGTAGTGATGCTTTCTAAGGCCCACTTGAATTCACATTCCAGGATGTCTGGCTCTAGGTCAGTGATCACACCATGTTGATTATCTGGGTCGTGAAGATCTTTTTTGTACAGTTCTTCAGTGTATTCTTGCCACCTCTTCTTAATATCTTCTGCTTCTGTTAGGTCCATACCATTTCTGTCCTTTATCGAGCCCATTTTTGCATGAAATGTTCCCTTGGTATCTCTAATTTTCTTAAAGAGATCTCTAGTCTTTCCCATTCTGTTGTTTTCCTCCATTTCTTTGTATTGATCACTGAGGAAGGCTTTCTTATCTCTTCTTGCTATTCTTTGGAACTCTGCATTCAGATGCTTATATATTTGTTTTTTTCCTTTGTTTTTCACTTCTCTTCTTTTCACAGCTATTTGTAAGGCCTCCCCAGACAGCCATTTTGCTTTTTTGCATTTCTTTTCCATGGGGATGGTCTTGATCCCTGTCTCCTGTACAGTGTCACGAACCTCATTCCATAGTTCATCAGGCACTCTATCTATCAGATCTAGGCCCTTAAATCTATTTCTTACTTCCACTGTATAATCATAAGGGATTTGATGTAGGTCCTACCTGAATGGTCTAGTGGTTTTCCCTACTTTCTTCAGTTTAGCTTTGAATTTGGTAATAAGGAGTTCATGATCTGAGCCAGTGTGGGCAGGAATCCCTTAGAAGAAATGGAGTAGCCATCATGGTCAACAAAAGAGTCCAAAATGTAGTACTTGGATACTATCTCAAAAACGACAGAATGGTCTCTGTTCATTTCCAAGGCAAACCATTCAATATCACAGTAATACCAGTCTATGCACCCACTAGTAATGCTGAAGAAGCTGAAGTTGAGCCGTACTATGAAGACCTACAAGACCTTTTAGAACTAACACCCAAAAAAGATGTCCTTTTCATTATAGGGGATTGGAGTGCAAAAGTAGGAAGTCAAGAAACACCTGGAGTAACAGGCAAATTTGACCTTGGAGTACAGAATGAAGCAGGGCAAATACTAACAGTGTTCTGCCAAGAAAACACACTGGTCATAGCAAACACCCTCTTCCAACAACAAAAGAGAAGACTCTACATATGGACATCACCAGATGGTAAACACCGAAATCAGATTGATTATATTCTTTAGAGCCATAAATGGAGAAGCTCTATAAAGCCAGCAAAAATAAGAAAGGGAGCTGACTCTGGCTCAGGTCATCAACTCCTTATAGCCCAATTCAGACGTAATAAAATATAAGGTTTCTCAAAAATTTTTATCAAGTTTTTTCTCTTCCATTCTGAAACAAATACTTTTTCTTTTTATTCAAGCTCCAGATAAAGTAGTTGAAATCATCTTACTGTAACCTGAACGCTACCTTTAAAAACGAAATTCACAACCTGTGAGGCTATATTCTATAACTTGTGAAGTGCCCAAGAGCTGAGACTGGTGACAGACATGGAAGTCTTCCTTTATGTCATATACCCAGTGAGTTGATCAATAGATCAGACCAGATCAGTCGCTCAGTCGTGTCTGATTCTTTGCAACGCTGTGAATCGCAGCACGCCAGGCCTTCCTGTCCATCACCAACTCCCTGAGTTCACCCAGACTCACGTCCATCTAGTCAGTGATGCCATCCAGCCATGTCATCCTATGTCGTCCCCTTCTCCTCTTGCCCCCAATCTCTCCCAGTATCAGAGCCTTTTCCAATGAGTCAACTCTTTGCATGAGGTGGCCAAAGTACTGGAGTTTCAGCTTTAGCATCATTCCTTCCAAAGAAATCCCAGGGCTGATCTCCTTTAGAATGGACTGGTTGGATCTCCTTGCAGTCCAAGGGTCTCTCAAGAGTCTTCTCCAACACCACAGTTCAAAAGCATCAATTCTTCAGCACTCAGCCTTCTTCACAGTCCAACTCTCACATCCATACATGACTACTGGAAAAACCATAGCCTTGAGTAGACAAACCTTTGTTGGCAAAGTAATGTCTCTGCTTTTGAGTATGCTATCTAGGTTGGTCCTAACTTTCCTCCCAAGGAGTAAGCATCATTTAATTTCATGGCTGCAGTCACCATCTGCAGTGATTTTGGAGCCCAGAAAAATAAAGTCTGACACTGTTTCCACTGTTTCCCCATCTATTTCCCATGAAGTGATGGGACCAAATGCCATGATCTTCATTTTCTGAATGTTGAGCTTTAAGCCAACTTTTTCACTCTCCACTTTCACTTTCATCAAGAGGCTTTTGACTTCCTCTTCCCTTTCTGCCATAAGGGTGGTGTCATCTGCATATCTGAGCTTATTGATATTTCTCCCGGCAATCTTGATTCCAGCTTGTGTTTCTTCCAGTCCAGTGTTTCTCATGATGTATTCTGCATATAAATAAAATAAGCAGGGTGACAATATACTTGTCACCCTCGATGTACTCCTTTTCCTATTTGGAACCAGTCTGTGATTCCATGTCCAGTTCTAACTGTTGCTTCCTGACCTGCATACAAATTTCTCAAGAGGCAGATCAGGTGGTCTGGTATTCTCATCTCTTTCAGAATTTTCCACTGTTTATTGTGATCCACACAGTCAAAGGCTTTGGCATAGTCAATAAAGCAGAAATAGATGTTTTTCTGGAACTCGCTTCCTTTTTCCATGATCCAGCGGATGTTGGCAATTTGATCTCTGGTTCCTCTGCTTTTTCTAAAACCAGCCTGAACATCAGGAAGTTCACGGTTTACATATTGCTGAAGCCTGGCTTGGAGAATTTTGAGCATCACTTTACTAGTGTGTGAGGTGAATGCAATTGTGCGGTAGTTTGAGCATTCTTTGGCATTGCCTTTCTTTGGGATTAGAATGAAAACTGACCTTTTCCAGTCCTGTGGCCACTGCTGAGTTTTCCAAATTTGCTGGCATATTGAGTGCAGCACTTTCACAGCATCATCTTTCAGGATTTGAAATAGCTCAACTGGAATTCCATCACCTCCACTAGCTTTGTTCGTAGTGATGCTTTCTAAGGCCCACTTGAATTCACATTCCAGGATGTCTGGCTCTAGGTCAGTGATCACACCATGTTGATTATCTGGGTTGTGAAGATCTTTTTTGTACAGTCCTTCTGTGTATTCTTGCCACCTCTTCTTAATATCTTCTGCTTCTGTTAGGTCCATACCATTTCTGTCCTTTATCTAGCCCATTTTTGCATGAAATGTTCCCTGGTATCTCTAATTTTCTTGAATAGATCTCTAGTCTTTCCCATTCTGTTGTTTTCCTCTATTTCTTTGCATTGATCACTGAAGAAGGCTTTCTTATCTCTTCTTGCTATTCTTTCAAACTCTTCATTCAGATGTTTATATCTTTCCTTTTCTCCTTTGCTTTTCGCTTTTCTTCTTTTCACAGCTATTTGTAAGGCCTCCCCAGACAGCCATTTTGCTTTTTTGCATTTCTTTTCCATGGGGATGGTCTTGATCCCTGTCTCCTGTACAGTGTCACGAACCTCATTCCATAGTTCATCAGGCACTCTATCTATCAGATCTAGGCCCTTAAATCTATTTCTCACTTCTACTGTATAATCATAAGGGATATGATTTAGGCCCTACCTAAATGGTCTAGTGGTTTTCCCTACTTTCTTCAATTTCAGTCTGAATTTGGCAATAAGAAGTTCATGGTCTGAGCCACAGTCTGCCTCTGGTCTTGTTTTTGCTGACTGTATAGAGCTTGTCCATCTTTGGCTGCAAAGAATACAATCTATCTGATTTTGGTGTTGACCATCTGGTGATGTCCATGTATAGAGTCTTCTCTTGTGTTGTTGGAAGAGGGTGTTTTTTATGACCAGTGCATTTTCTTGGCAAAACTCTATCAGTCTTTGCCCTGCTTCATTGCGTGTTCCACGGCCAAATTTACCTGTTACTCCAGGTGTTTCTTGACTTCCTACTTTTGCATTCCAGTCACCTATCATGAAAAGGACATCTTTTTTGGGTGTTAGTTCTAAAAGGTCTTTTTGGTCTTCATAGAACCGTTCAACTTCAGCTTCTTCAGCGTTACTGGTTGGGGCATAGACTTGGATCACTGTGATATTGAATGATTTGCCTTTGAAACGAACAGAGAGCATTCTGTCATTTTTGAGATTGCAATTGCCATATTATGAATTTTAATCTTTTCACTCTCTCTTTTTTCCCATCTTACTTCCTTTCTTCTTCTGTTTTCTCTCTATCCCTCTCTCTCTTTGCTGTTATTTCCTGCTCTTTGCATGCTGCTCTTTCACAGTCACTTGATTCATGTTTTATATGAAAATTATAAAAGTATTGATATTTGTTATAACAAATTTGTTATTAATTTTATTATGTTGTCATTGAACTGGAAAAACACAGAGAAGCCACATTGCTAGGAATCACTTAATCCAATCTGTATCACTGCCAATAATTATATATTTATTTCCAAATGAGTAGTGATGATATAGTTGCTAAAAATAGTGTTCTACAACTACAGAATTGCCAGGCTATGCTTATTTGACTTCATTGATACAATGCTGCATGTAAGTATTTAGAGATTTTACTGCACCTAAAGTATTATAAATACAGCCTTATCAAGTTCAGTTTTATAATAGTACAATAATTACACACAAAGCAGAATTTCAGACATATTAATGGGTATCAGAAATTAGCTGTTCCAGGGAACCAGAGAGTAAAGTTGTGAAATGTGGCCTCACCATTATACTCAGTGTAAAAAATTTAGAAAGTGATTTTTACTTTCAGTTTCCTCATCTCAAAAATGGAGATGATTATGCCCTGTAAATAAATTCTTCAGCACCATTTTTCTAGATTCTGTATATATGTGTTATAATATGATATTCATTCTTCTCTTTCTGACTTACTTCCCTCTGTATAATAGGTTCTAGGTTCATCCACCTTATTAGAGCTGATTCAAATGCATTCCTTTTTATGACTGAGTAATATCCCCTTGTATAACTGAGTAAAATTCCATGCTCTTTGGCTCAGGCAACTCAACCAGGAGCTCTGTATCAACCTAGAGGGGTAAGATGGGGAGGGAGATGGGAAGGAGGTTCAAAAGGAGGGGATATATGTATACCTATGGCTGATTCATGTTGAGGTTTGATCAAAAACAACAAAATTCTATACAGCAATTATCCTTAAATTAAAACATAATTAAAAATGGAAATGATTATAGCATTTATTTATAGAACTCTACAGCTTGTTTTTGAGATCCTGTAGGGATGATTTTCTTTTTCAGGGATCAGGAGATTTGTCTCCTGTCTATTGTGGAGTATAACCCCTGCCAAGCTATGTTGGCTTTTTATAGCCATCCTGAGAAATCTTATCTCCAGAAACCTAATTTTGGGGGTGTTCGTTAGAATGGCATTCATTTGTAGTCCTGAATAGGTATCTGAGATCTCCCAGGAAGGTCTGAGTGTCCTCTTCTGCTTTCTTCCATGGCTTGACTCATGAGTAGTGAATCCAGGAGTCATGTCCTGGTACCTTGACTGATGTGGGGGTAGAAAGTATTACAGGGTAGGGACCCTTCCATGTGGGCTGGAGTTGAGCCTTTGGGGACTCATCTTTCCAGGCTTTAATTAGTATTTGAATCCCTGGAACATATAGTGGTGGCTCTTTAGAATCTTTTGCGTCCTGGTTGACACCCCACAAGTGTATATCTTATTAGAGTTTCCCAGTGGCCATGGTATAAGACCAGAGGATCTGACCCTCTGGATCTAGGAAGAGGTCATTGACATAAACAAAAGGTCTCCCATATAGCATCTCATAAGGACTAAGACCAACCTGTACCTTAAGGGCAAAACGGGTGTGGAGAAAAGCTATTGGTAAAGTCTCCTTCCATTCCAAGGAGGTCTCCTGGGTTATTTTTTATATTACTGATTTTAAGAATTTGTTAGGTCTTTCTACTTTTCCTGAAGACTGAGGCCTCCAGGGACAATGGAGATAATAAATAATGTCCCATGCTTTGGAGACCCCTTGGGTGACCTTAGAAGTAAATAGTGTCCCATTGTCACTTTGTAATGACCTGGGCAAACCAAATCTCAGAATGATTTCGTGCAGCAGTTTTTTACCACCTCCTCAGCTTTCTCAGTCCGGGTGGGAAAGCCTTCAATCAATCCTGTGAATGTATCTATCATGACGAATAGATATTTATACCCTTGAGAAACTGGCATCTGGGTGAAGTCCATCTGCCAGTCCTCTCTTGGGGAGGTCCCATGCCTTTGGATGGACTGGGCCAGCTGGGGTTTTCAAGCTCCATGGGGGTTGTTTAATTGTCAAGTGGGACAAGAGTAGACCACTTGCCTTATAGTCATTTGGAGGCCTATTCCTCTGAAGGACCTTTCTAGTATTCTTTGGGAGACCTTCTCCCCTAAGTGGGGTGGCATGTAAGGAGTTAACCAACTTCCATTGGAGGTTCCCAGGGAGAAAAATTAGTCCCTCCTTTTGGAACCACCCCATATGATCTTCTTGAAAGCCCTCACTCTTAGCTTTAAGAGTCTCACCTTCAGTATATAAAGGAGTCTCTGGCAAATTAGTCTGTGGAACTAAGGTGGCAACCTCTATTAGGTCATTGTTCTGTAATGCTGCTCTCTTAGCTGCCTGATCAGCTGCTTGGTTCCCTCGTGCCACTTCCGCGCTCCCCTTTTGGTGTCCTTTACAATGGGAGACTGAAACCTCAGCGGGCAGATGGACTTCCTCCAAAAGTCTAAGGATTTGATCACCATATTTGATTGGGAATCCTCCAGTGGTGAAGTGGGCTCTTTCTTTCCAAATAGCATCATGTGCATGTATCACCAGAAAAGCATACTTGGAGTTAGTGTAAATGGCTACTATTTTTCCTTTTCCCAGCCCTAAAGCTCGAGTCAGGGCTATGAGCTCAGGTAATTGGGCTGAAGTACCAGGTGGCAAAGGTTTAGCCTCTGTGGTCTCACAATTGGAGACTACTGCATATGCGGCTCTTCTTTTTCCATCCAAGACAAAGCTGCTTCCATCAGTGTACCAGATTTCCTCAGGATTGGTCAGAGGATCCTCTGATAATCCCTCACGGGGTTTTGTCCAGTGGTTCAAGGTTTATAGGCAAGAGTGAAAGGGGAAAGAGCCTTGGGGGTAGGCAGGAGGGTGGCTGGGTTAATAACCTCACAAAGCGATATAGTCAGGCCTGGGTTTTCCATCAGCACCACTTGATATCTGAGGGTCCTTTGATCAGACATCCATAAATGGTCTTTCCCATTCAGGAGTTGTTTCACTTGGTGGCTGGTAAAGAGATTTAGTTTTCCCAAAAAAGAGAGTTTTAATGCATCTTCTATCAGGACTGCAATAGGTGCAAGATTTCAAATGCAGGGAAAGTTCTTCCTGATAAGGGAGTAGGACATTCAGGGACCACCAGAAACTTGTGGAAAAATATTTGTCCATCTCAGCAACAAACAAGTGCTCAGAAGAATCGTTTTGTGTTTGTTTTTTATGTGGTACCTAAAATGGTACAGATTTGGGAGGAGAAGGCTCTGGAGTAGGAGATCAGGACAGAATAGCTGCCCCTGTGTCAACCAATAAAATCTTGGACCTACCTGCCACAACCAGTTATACCCTTGGCTCCAGCCCCATGATGGTTATCTGTGACAGGTGAGCTGGCTGGAGTGGGCTGCTTCAGTTCTTTTGAACCATCATGAGGGAAGGCTTGGCACTTGACCTTGAGGCTCTTGGGTCCCAAGGACAGAGTGCCACCCAGTGTCCCAAATGATGGCATTTGTAGCTAGCTATTTTAGGAGACGTCACAGTTTGGACACTATTTGGCCCAATGCCCTGACTGTCTACACATTAGGCATTTGCCCTGTGTCTTGTCCTTTAAGGATCTAGGATTTGCCATAGGGCTTCCCTAGAGGGCAGCCAGCATCTGGGCATGCTTCGTCTCTTTCTTTCTCTCCCATTCCTGGGCATTGGCCTCCCTTTCCTGTTCCATGTTATAAAAGGTATTGGTGGCTGTCTGGACCATCTCATCTAAAGAAGCAGCAGGGTCCTGGTGCTGTAGCTGTTGTAACTTTATCCCAATGTCTGATGCCCATTGGGGCATGAATTTTTCCTTTAAAATCACCTGTCCCTCATAAAAGTCTAAGTCCAGATTGGTAAACTTTTGGAGAGTTTCTTTTAGCCTTTCCAGAAAGGCATTGGTGTTCTCATTGGGTTCCTGAGTTATTGCTGAGACCTGGGTATAGCTGTTTACTTTTTGCTGGGCTGCTTTTAGTCCTGCCTTTACAGTGATCAGAAAATGATCCCTTTCCAAGATGTGCTCAGGGTCATTATAATTCCAATTAGGCTCTGAGGAAGGGACCACAGTTTTCCCCACTGGGTATTTATCGTTTGACATATGAAGCCCTGTAGCATAACTGTGACCTTCCTTTAAGACCCTAGCATACTCAAGGTCAGATAAAGTTTGAATAAATATGACCATGATATCCTTCCACATCAGGTCAAAGGCCAAGATAATGTGGTGGAATGTATCTATGTATTTGTTTGGGTCATCTGTATAGCTTCCCAGGTCTTGTTTGATCTGTCTTAGTTTTAAGAGGGAAAAGGGCTTATTGACCCAGATTGGTCTGAATTCTCCTCCAATTTCAACTAAGGGATATACTCAAGTTGGCTTTTGTGGAGGGGGTGCTCCTGGATATGGGGGCACGTTTGGATACAAGGTTGAGCACCAGGCAACTTGTGAGCCATGGAAGGTGAGCCTTAACAGGGGGCTTCCTTCTCTTTGTTGTATGTGTCTGTCACCATTTTCCAAGTAGGCTCACTTTCAGGACATACAACAATCCCATACTTAAGGCAGAATTCCTTCCTATCTCTTAGTCAGAAGAAAATTTGGACATAGGGGATCTCTGTCCATTTACCTTGTCTTTTGCAGAATAAGTCTAGCTGCAGGATGGTATTGTAATTAAAACTCCCATCCTCAGGCCAGTGTTCCTTATCCCCCAGAAGATATTGTGGCCATGCAGAGGTATGAAAGAATTTTGAGCGGCTTCTCCTTAGTTAGATGGTGAAACAGGTTCCAGTTATCAAGGATGCATCTCAAGGGCATCTGTTGGGAAGTGGATTGGTTATTTCCCACCTGAAAGATAGTGATGACAGGGAGGAAAAGAAGAAAAAACTAATAGGCCTCCTTCTATTTTATGGGTGGACTTCCTTTAGGGGTGAGTCATTTTGAAGCTTATCTTACCCAGTACTGTTGCAACCTGAGAGCTAGGTGTCCCCGAGTCAGGGTGCAGATCCCCAGGCAGGGTAAGGCATGACAGCCTCCTGGAGATCGAATCACTGAGCAGGTCGAGACAGTTGACCTCCGGAGAATTGAGTCCCTGGGAAGGTTGAGGCATGTTGACCTCCTTGGATCCCTGGACTGATGGATCCCCAAATAGCTTGAGGCATGGCAACCTTCCAAGGACCAGATCCCTAGGCAGGTTAAGGCAGGTCGATATCCTGGGACCCCTGGACTGGAGTTGGGCATCACAAAAGTCTCTAGCATGACCAGTGATGGGTAGGGTTAAAGGGTTGTAATCTTAGCTCATTTCTGGTTTGTCCACCATGGATGGTAATAAGTATAATGGTGTAAAGCAATTCAAGCCTGTACCGTGAGACTGGGAATCTGGTGAAGCAGCCATAAGCCTTATCCTTTTATTGCTCTGAGGGGATGTAAGTCATTGATTTCCTCCCCTAGTCCTGCTGCTGCTAAGTCGCTTTCAGTCGTGTCTGACTCTGTGCGACCCCATAGATGGCAGCCCACCAGGTTCCCCCGTCCCTGGGATTCTCCAGGCAAGAACACTGGAGTGAGTTGCCATTTCCTTCTCCAATGCATGGAAGTGAAAAGTGAAAGTGAAGTTGCTCAGTCATGTCCGACCCTCAGTGACCCCATGGACGGCAGCCTACCCAGGCTCCTCCATCCATGGGATTTTCTGGGCAAGAGTACTGGAGTGTGTTGTCATTGTCTTCTTTACCCCTAGTCCTACCTAAAAGCAGTTTACGGTGTTTCCAATGGTAAGCATTTTGTTGTCATAGACATACTTTAGGTAATAACAGAAGTAATGACAAAGGCATGATTTATCTGGTCCTCTTAGGGGCATTAAGAGTATTTTAATAATAAGTAGGGTGGAACGATTTTGCCTACAAGGGGGAAGGGTCCTGGCTGTAGGAGTTAGTAAATGGCTTAAGAACAAATTGATAAGAGGCAACAAACCAAATGTTCCATAAAAGTGAAGTGGAGATTTGATCCATGGGTATGTTTGTAATTTTAGGAGAAGGGTTTTAAGGGTTTGGGCCCAAACAGCCTGCAGGGCTAACTCCCAAAGTGGCAAACATTATCCCTGGAAGCCCAATTGTTTGAAGGGATGCCATCAATAGATGGGCTTCTGGCAGGCATTGTGTGCCTGTCACCCGCCCTAGCGGGTTCACTGAGAGATGCTGTTGTTGCACATGTTGTAAGAAACATGGAAGATGAAGGCCTGAATATCTAGAGGATATTATTCAGTATTTCCCTCCCAAGGGCCAGCTCTTTTCTGGTTGTCCCTCCAGAAGACTGTAGAGGCAACGTTGTGGGCCTGGATGGGGCACATGAAAAGAGCATGAAAGAGGAGGGAAGTGGGCAGGGCACAACTTTTGAAAGAATAACATAGCACAGGGGCATAATATAAACCCATTAAAACCAAATGGTCCAGGATGACAGACAAGGCAAATTCAGCTAAACCTTGATCCTCAAACTATAAGCTAAATGACACACACAGAGGTGCCAGAACAGTTCCAAGTCACTGTTAAAAGATGAGGAGTAACTGGTTCCCCAGTTGTTGGAATGATCCTCCCACTCATTAGCATATGAAATCATCCAGCTCTTGAAAACTAACCACACCACATTCCATGGCCACTGTACTCCCCTCTGTGATGGCCCACATTCTTGAAGTGTGTTTCTCTCTGAATCCAATCAAGTCTACATCTTGCCTATCGCTGTGTCTGTCAATGAAATTTTTTTTTTTTTTTTCAGTGAAACATCAAGAACCTGAGTTTCATTAGGTCCTGAAACCAGGCACCGTGGGTTTTGGCCGGGCTCAAGTCCTGGTCAGAAATGAGTGAGTGACTAAGCAAAGCACAGAGTCCCTGCCACGTGGGTTTGAGTCCCAATCTGAGGTAAACGGTTTTAAGAACAACTTTCAGAAACGGAAAGATGATGACCTGCCCAGTGCTTTGTAAACAATGGCATAGATGTAGAGAGGAGCTGAAGGATGGGAGGAAAAAGCGCAGGAAAAACGTGCAGAGGAATCCCCTTCATGCCTGCTGGAAAATCTACTAAATACCTGACCTATGCTCACAATTTTCGTTGGCTTGGTCCTTGGCACACAGAAGATTAAGTACAGAATAACCCCCACCTGCTTGGGCAACAGTTACTAAGTAGCCCCTGCCAGGTCCCTAAATTACACCCACTGCCACTCGCCTGTTTGCAGGGGGTTCGAGGAAACAAAAAATAAAAGTTTGTTAAGGAATTAAGATTTTGTTAGCCATATATCGTTCCAGCCATAGGAGCAAGGACCTCCAACCTTATCCAGAGGTCTTCTGGAATCTGAGACTGAGCCATGTCAGCTTTCTGCTGAGTTGGTTTTTGCCACCTGTTTCCAGCACTCTAGGCTTCATGTCATTTTCCCTGCACTGTATTTTCTTCGTGTTCAGTTTCCACTAAAGGAGCTTTCGCTAAGTTGGACTTCTGCTGTGGTTGGCCTCTGCCTTGTGGGGGCCAAGCCAAGGTTATTTCAGCCAGGTTAAATCTGAGTCATGGCACCAGAGATGTTGGGGGAGTTTGTAATTTCCTTGGTTCTGTTTTGCCACAGCAAAAATTTGAACTGACGGATGAACCCGTGTTACAGCTCAGTGTTACAGCTTGGTTTGTGTTGCGGGAGTGTGTTATTTCTTCAGTTTTGTCTTGCCACAGTAAAACTTTGAAGCAACTGATCAACCAGTGTTACAGCTCAGTGTTACAGCTCAGTTTTATTTGGCAAGCAAAGGAAAATACATCCTCAAGGCATGAGGGTGGGCCAACACAAAAGACACGAAGAGAAGAGAAGCCAGAGGCTCAATTTTGTCTCCTCTTTTCATATATATATATATTTTTTTCTCCTCCTCCTGAGCCTGCACAATGTAAATTGGGCTAGCCAGGAGGGCTATTTGCTGCACCTGAGGTTCTCACTCTGGTCCTTGGACTTTCCTTCATTCTATTTTTAATGGGCTTTTTCCTTTCTTTGTCTTTTAGCTGCTGCTATTTTGGACTCTTTTTTCCTATTCTAACTAACAAAATTATTCTTAAAATTAGCAACTCTTAAAAACTGCGATTGTTACATGGCATATATATTTAATAAATACCATAACATTTAAAATTTGTGAATTAGTAATTGAAATTTATCATCTTTAATTCTGGGTTGTCTTAATGTTTATCTCTCCTGCACTATTCATCTCAAAGCAAGTATCAATTGTATTTTGGCATAGTCATTAAAATCTATTTGTTTAAAAAGACTCAGAATTTGTATAATGCTTATTGTCCTGGAGAAGGAAACAGCAACCCACTCCAGTATTCATGCCTGGAAAATCCCATGGACTGAGGAGGCTGGTGGGCTAAAATCCATGGGGTCTCAAAGAGTCGGACACCACTGAGCAACTTCTGTGTGTGTGTGTGTATTGTCTATTATCTGTCAGGCTTATTTTAAGAATAGTCAAAAGGGAACTTTATCTGGAGCATAACAACAATAACCAAATACCAACAAGAGGCAAGTATTCCTGCAATGAACTATAATAGGAATATTATATACAAAGGAGACTACAGCAAACTTGGGGATCCGACTTAGTGAGCATGGAAAAAATAAGCCAACTCAGATCAGATAATGTTAAGTTATCATATTTAAATTAAAATGGAAGGAAAGCAATATTTTAGCATGATTTTGGGCCTAATTTCCTGCTTCATTCATAGGACTCCATTAGATCTTTTGTCAAAAAATTTAAACTAGTTTTAGAGTCTGTCCTGCAAACCACTGAAACTTCTACTAGATACTTTTCCTACTTTATTTAAAATGTGTTTCAGCTTTGTTGAATTATTTTTTTTGTCTTTTCTTTTTTCATTTATTTTTTATTGGCATGTAATTGCTTTACACTGTAGTGGTAGTTTCTGCTGCAGAACAAGTGAATCAGCTATGGTGTGTGTGTGTATGTGTGTGTGTGTGCATGTCCACGTACATGCTCAGTTGTGTCCTACACTCTGCAGTCCCATGGACTGTAGCCCACAAGACTCCTCTGTTCATAGAATTTCCCAGGCAAGAATACTGGACTGGGTTGCCATTTCCTACACCAAGGGATCTTCCCAACACAGGGATTGAACCTGTGTCTCTTGCATCCCATTGTCAGAAGGATTCTTTACCACTAGTCCCACCTCCCTCTTGGATCTCACTCCACCCCACCTGTGTCCAACCCCTCTAGCTCATCACAGAACACTGAGTTGAACATATTGTCCTATACAGAAGCTCCCCACCAGCTATCTATTTTATACATGGTAGTGTATATCAGTTCAGTTCAGTTCAGTCGCTCAGTCATGTCTGACTCTTTGCGACCCCATGAATTGCAGCATGCCAGGACTCCCTATCCATCACCAACTCCTGGAGTTCACCCAAACTCATATCCATCGAGTCAGTGATGTCATCCAGCCATCTCATCCTCTGTTGTCCCCTTCTCCTCCTGCCCCCAATCCCTCCCAGAATCAGGGTTTTTTCCACTCAGTCAACTCTTCGCATGAGGTGGCCAAAGTATTGGAGTTTCAGCTTCAGCATCAGTCCTTCCAAAGAACACCCAGGACTGATCTCCTTTAGGATATTTGTATATGTCAATCCAAATCTCCCAATTCATCTCAGCCTTCCATACCCCTTTTGCTGTCCACATACCTGGTTCTCTATGTCTGTATCTCTATTTCTAGCCTGCAATTTGGTTAATTTGCACAATTTTATAGATTCCATATATATGCAATAATTTACAATATTTGTTTTTCTTTCTGACTTACTTTATTATGTATGATAGCCTGAGATATTATTGACACAGAACATATGTATGTTTTAAAGCTCATATAAACTGTAGTTTGTTTCATGTATGTCTTTCAAAATGTCCACCATAGTAAAGTTGGTTAATACTGCTGTCTCCTCACTTAATTACTTTTTTTGGTGGTGGTAATAATGTTTAAGATCCTCTGATAACATCTTATAAGTACATAACACATTATTGTTAATTATAGTTATCATGCTGCACATTAGGTCCACAGAGCTTATTCATCTTATAGCTGGGTATCAGTTGCCTTTGACCAATGTCTCCTGATTTCCTCTACTGCCCAGTCCCTGGCAATTACCATTATACACTCTTACTTTGATTTCAGCTTTCTTTGATTCCATATATGAATGAGAACATACAATATTTGTCTTTCTCCCTCTGATTTATTTCATTTACAATAAAAACCTCAAGATCCATTTCTGTTGTTGTAAATGCCATTTCCAATGTAATTTAACACTCTCCAGAGTTACATGCAGGCTGTGATAGAAACAATGTTTCATAAATAATCTGTAGTTTCATTTTTTTGTTTTAACATGAGATCATGTGTTATACCTCTAAATTCTAGACTGTTATTCTATGTTAATCCAGGATTCTCTCTATAGACATAGTAATTAATGAAACAACTTTAATAATAATCCAAAATGAAAGGCAAATTCCAAACTCTTGGAACATAAATAAAGTAATTATGTTGAACTTATTGTGAAGAAATCTTGGATATATCATCTTTATCCATTTATTAAATATTATAGCTTTGACTTCTTTGATGGATCTTCTTTCAGATTAATTAATTTTTAATTAGATCTACTTTTGCTTTGAGATCAAATTATTTTTGTATATTTCAAAGTTCTTCTGTTTCCTTTCATTAAATAATAATAAGCAAGACATAAAAAGCCACCCATAAACACAGAATGAAGATAAAAAGATAACATTAATTTTAAACATACTTAGAAAGCAAATATTCATAAAAATGAGCAATCATCAAGCTTTCTTCATTCACATGTCTTTATTTCTCATTGAAGTAAATCTTGACGTTTTGGAATGGTCTTTTTTACATGTAATTGTGGATTTTTTTTTATGGTTATATTTTCTTAATCAACTAGGATTGCCCAGATAAATACAGGAATTATATTGAATTTCAGATAGGAAACAAATATTGCATGGAATGTGAATATATTAAAAGCTTTCTGTTTATCTCAAACTCAAAGTTTACTGAGGGTTCTATATTTTTATTTATTTATCTGTGAAACCTATTAATTATTAGAAATATAAAGTTACTGAGAGAAACACGTTGATTTGATGTGTCCTTTAACAAATTCATCAACTTTATATCTCAATTTGTCCTAAATGAGAAGTATAATGAATTTTAGAGTTGTGTAACTCAATTATTTGTTGAGAATGTTAGTTTCTGATAAAATGTTATTGTCCAGATAACTATTTCATATAAATTCAATTTCATAGTTTATGCCTATGATTTTAATTTACATAGGTCTTTACTTTTATTTCAAAAATATTTTGAGGTTTCTATACAAATATAAAAATAGAGTAAGATTATGACAATCAAATGAGAAAATTGACATGGTAAGAGAAAAACTTCTTATTAAACAGTAATTTCTTTCATAGACTTCTGATGTGTAATGACAACCACCATATTTGTATTAATCCTGGTTTGCCACTTTCAATTGTCTAAATTGCTTCTCATCCTACCTAATTTCATTTTGTTTCTCATTCTAATCACTCTCTTCTTGACACATTCTAATTTATCATTGCCTTTTTTCTCATCTGGTCAGCTCAGAAATTTGTTAAATTACCATATTCCATGTTCTGACAGTTGAAGTTGCATAAATTCTGTTCAAGACAGTGTCTCAGCTTTTTGAACAGATAGATTGCAAATTGAATTGTTTCATATTGTTTTTAGAGTTAGCTAAAAGCCTTCATCTGTCTACATACTTCATTTAATACTTAGTGTTCTCATTTTGGTGGTTGGTTTAGGTTTTTAAAATAAAAATTTAAAATTTACAGTTATCTATGTAACAATGAAACTAAAAGATACTTGCTCCTTGGAAGAAAAGCCGTGACAAGCCTAGACAGCATACTAAAAAGCAGAGACATTAGCAGAGCAAAGGTCTATTAGTCAAAGCTATGGTTTTCCAGTAATCATGTATCAGTGTGAGAGTTGGATCATGAAAAAGTCTGAATACTGAAGAACTTATGCTTTTGAAATGTGGTATTGGACAAGACTCTTGAGAGACACTTGGACTGCAAGGAGATCATACCAGTCAACCCTAAAGGAAATCAATCATGAATATTCACTGGAGTGACTGATGCTGAGGCTGAAGTGCCAATACTTTGGCCACCTGATGTGAAGAGCTGACTCATTGGAAAAGGCCATCATCCTGGGAAAGATTGAAGGGGGAGGAGAAGGGGGATGACAGAGGATGAGATAGTTGAATGGCATCACCGACTCAATGGACATAAGTGTGCACAAGCTCCGTGTTATGGTGAGTTACAGGGAAGCCTTGCATGCTGCAGTCCATGGGGTAGCAAAGAGTCGGACATGACTGAGTGGCTGAACAGAAACAACAGTGTAATGATAGCTCATATCCTATCAATCAAAGTAGTTTTGTCAACAGTTAAATTTGTTTCCTTTACTTCTCAGACTTCCCCAATGGCTCAATTGTGAAGAATCTGCTTGCAATGCAGAAGACATAACAGTCATGGGTTCAATCCCTGGGTTGGGAAGATTCCCTGGAGGAGGAAATGACAATTTTCTCAAGTCACTAATGTTACAAAAAATGAAATGTTGTAGATTACTGTGGCAAGCAGAATGCTGCTGCTAAGTCGCTTCAGTAGTGTCCAACTCTGTGCGACCCCATAGACGGCAGCCCACCAGGTTCCCCCGTCCCTGGGATTCTCCAGGCAAGAATACTGGAATGGGTTGCCATTTCCTTCTCCAATGCATGAAAGTGAAAAGTGAAAGTGAAGTTGCTCAGTAGTGTCAGACTCTTAGCGACCCCATGGACTGCAGCCTACCAGGCTCTTCTGCCCATGGGATTTTCCAGGCAAGAGTACTGGAGTGGGGTGCCATTGCCTTCTTCGGCAGGCAGAATAGGAACTTTTAAAATATACACATCCTAATTCATAGAATTTGTGAATATGTTACCTTCCATAACAAAAGGGGGTTTGTGGGGGTGATTAAATGAAGGACCTTGAAATGAGGAGATTATCCCTGATGATCAAGTAAGGATCGGCCTAATTATATGGATTCTTAAAATTTAAAACTTTCTGGATAGGTTTATAAGATGTATTGAAAAATGTTCAGGGAGATGCACTGTTGGTCACTTTGTAGATGGAACAAGAAGACCACAAGCCAAGGAATGTGGACAGCCTCTAGACTCTGAGAAATACAAGGAAAGTATAATCTAGCAATTTAGTCCATTTCTGAATTAATCATCCTATACATTGTCACTGGGAATTTTTTTAGTGAATTTTCTTGAAGCTTATGCTTTCCACATAAAATTTTCTGCATAGAGTCCATTACAGACCTTCTATTGCTTTAACACATTACTAAAACCTTGGTAGTTTAACAGCACAATTTTATTACCTAACACTTTGGGAAGTCAGAAATCTGAAATGGGTCTTACTGGGTAAAAAGTTTGCTCCTAGGACTGCATTGCTTTCTGGTGGTCCTGGGGGAGAATCTGTTTCCTTGTCTTTCCAGAGACTAGAGGTCACCTGCATTCTTGGCCGTGGTTTCATCCTCCATCTTCAATGCCCTGCATTTAAATATCTGATTCCATTGTCACAGCTCTTTGATTCTGGCCCTCTGACTCCTTCTTAAAGGATTATTATGATTATACTGGGCCCATTAGGATAATCCAGAATAACCTTCCTATCACAAGATTCCACAGTCTCTTTTATATCAGTGAGGGTGACATTCACAGGTTCTGGGATTAGGGCATGAGCATCTTTGGGGACAATTGCTCTACCTATTACTTAAAGTAAACCCTTTTCTTAGTTTAATAAATCTCAACTAAATCATTATAAGAGTTAGCAATTAAAAATAATATATTTACTTTTTTATAGGTATGCAAGAGTGTGGGAGTTACAGCCAACCAAAAAGAAAGCTGTATATATGACAGCAAAATACATTTCAAAGACTGAAAAAGAATACTAAGATTGGAGTTTGCAAAAGATATAATTGAAGAATGAGATGCTCAATTAATTCTAGGTACCTGCCACTCACAAGACAGTATCAACTTCCTGGGAAGGGACCAAAGGGTGGCTTGTGTTACTTTAATTAGTGTTCACCCATTCCCTCATGTTTGACTGTAAGGAAAGCATTATACCCTTGACCACTCAATGTTAGATATGGGAAAAATAAACATTTAGTTATTTTCTTACTTTTCTGGGGGAGAGGAGACAACTGTAATTCATCAACTGTTAAGATTCTCTGTCAATTTAGAGTTTGTTTTTCTCTGTTTATCCAACAATTCTGTGCTCTCTAGCTATCTAATGCAGGACTTCCTTGACTTGCACTTCAAAAGAGTGTCATTCTCCTTATACACCTATCAATACAGGCCAAAAAGGCTACAAATCCTGAAGCATATTTTCATGATACAGAGATACATTTTTAATGATTCTAACCTGGCATAATTATCATAGTTGGTGATAGGTTAGCATATCTAAAAAAAGTGTTATTCACATTTTCTATGAGCAATCATCTAATAAATGTATTTACACATTTTTAAGTACAAAGGCAGAGAATATGATAAGAATACAAATGTTATCTTCATTTTAACTTAATTACGTTCAGTACTACAAATGTCAGTGTGTTATTGGATAGAATGAAACTACAAGTTAATATTTGGAAAAAAAAAAAAGGTGATAAAACAGCCAAAGAAAAGGAAGTGTTCCAGGCAGAATTATTTCTCTGTACAGAAAATGTAGAGTGACTTTCCTAGTCTTTGGGAAATACTCATAAAGTGACTGTGAAGATTAGCTGTTAATATTTCCTCTAAAATAGAAACCTCAATTTACTCCAAGTATCTTTTAAATTTCTTTGCTATTAAATATCAGCCCTTTGATAGTACTAAGACCATAGTAAAAATAATAGAAAAACAATGTGTTGAGGTGATCTTCCTTGCCCTGACACCTTCAAGTAAAGACACTTAACTGCTGAGCATAGGAGTGCTCAAGGAACTCATGCAGTGAGCAGCTGCCTACTTTTGGAAAACATGTATTTAAAAATACCTTCTGCTCCAGGTAATTCTGCTTTTATAGTCCAATAAGTTTCAGCTGCTCTCAAGAACAAAACTCAGGAAATCAAGGTGTTTCAATATAAACTGCTCTAAATAGTTTAGAAAAACAATATTTTTCTCAGAAGATATCAATGAAATTAGTCTTGAACTGGGTCTACATAAAGCTAGCAAATCAATAACTTTGGTTATATATTTGATTTTCTCAAAGGATAATTTAAACTAATTTCCATGTCTATAACTAACATCCTATTTGATAGAATAACCATACTGATACATTTAAAGAGATATATCAAAATTTTAACTACCCAGAATTCTTAATTTTGATTTAAAATCAAATAAGATCCCAAATTTAAAAGTTATCATTTTAAAGGTATGAGATTAAGGATGACTCTTCTAAATAGAACACTCAAGCCATTTTTACAATCAGTTCTACTGTGTGACGGCAATGGTTTTTGATGGTATTCTCAGCACTGGAGTAAGTAGTAACAAATGAAAAAACTAAAAACTTATAAAAAGTTGAGACAAAAACAATTTTATATATATATATGGTTACTCTTAGCTCTTTCAAATTTTGAGCTCTTTTAAAAATAATGTGTTTTTAAGTAAACATTTATATCACATGTCAAAATTTTCTATTTATATCACGTGTTAAAATTTAAGCTCTGTGACATGTAAAATTATTGTGTGTTTACACTATCATGGCCAAAGATTTTGATTTGCTTGAAAAGAAAAATTTAATTAATCAATATTTTTCTCAGAAGATATCAAATAGTTTAATGTTTCAAACATTCATATAATTTATCCATATGTTCACATTCAGTTAATCTGTCATTAGGATTGGGAGATTTTGTTTGGTCTTTCTTTTAAAGGACATGATTCTTCAGAGTAAATACAAGAGATAATTTGGACAATTTAATTTTAAGTAGAATGTCACAATTCAGCCAACTTAATACAGGTGAGGTCAAAAATAGTTCATTCAGTAGAAATAAACAATATGAATAATATATCACATATTTTACTTATTCTTGCTAATTTTTGATGTTGTGTAGTCAGATCCTGAGATTTGCATCAATATTTATGCCTTTGAATTTTGAAAATATAATTGAAAAATGAAAAACAATCTACTTATAATTCGTTGATTCCTTCCTTCATTTGCATCAATTGTGGTTCCATTGAATTTCAGGAGACTGAGAGGTTATACTGGAAATACATATATTAGCATGTTAATTCTGTCCAGTTGACCTAATAAGCAAGAGATTTAAGTTATGAATCAGTTTCACCAAACTAATTACACATCAATTTAACAAATTTCAATTGTATGAACAACTCAATTTGTGAACATTTGAACACCACGTGTTCCATGCAGTTAAATATATTTAGTCCAAATAGCCCCTCAAATTAATCTACTTGGATTTCAGTAGCTCTTTCATTGATTCTACAAACATTTGGTGATTACTTACTTACATAAACAGAGCCATGGTAAGAAAGACATAAAGTTGTACACATCAAGGTCATAATAAACTTGAAAAAGTTTGTGATTTATAGGTTTTGAGATACAAGCAAAACACCATTAGGCAAGAGTCTGATCATTGTGAATAATTCAAGTGATATACTAGCTTAATGGAGCAGAATATACTGTAATTAAACTCAACCAGTAAGCGATCATAGAAGAGTTGGTGATGCAAACTGACTTTGAAATATAAGAAAGGTTTTACAGACTATAATGAAGAATTATTGCAGGAGTAAAAATATCAGAACAAAGGCACTGTGAATGAAAGTACAGTGTTTTTTAAGTGAATGAAAAGTTATTTGAATTGGAAGGAAAGGGAGATCTTTGATTTTATTATCAGTGAACCTGCTGCTGCTGCTAAGTCGCTTCAGTCGTGTCCGACTCTGTGACCCCATAGATGGCAGCCCACCAGGCTCAGCCATTCCTGGGATTCTCCAGGCAAGAACACCGGAGTGGGCTTCCATTTCCTTCTCCAATGCATGAAAGTGAAAGGTGAAAGTGAAGTCGCTCAGTCGTGTCTGACTCTTAGCGACCCCATGGATTGCAGCCTCCCAGGCTCCTCCATCCATGGGATTTTCCAAGCAAGAATACTGGAGTGGGGTGCCATTGCCTTCTCTGTATCAGTGAACCTACTGCTATGAAAAACTGAGAAACACACTGGGACGATTTTGAAGGCTTGGGCAGAAAAGTTCACAGTTTTAAACTAGCCTTTGCAGGGAAAAAGGAAAAAACTTTTTTTTAAACTTAATTCATTTTTTAATTGAAGGATAATCGCTTTACAGAATTTTATGATTTTCTGTCAAACATCAACAAGAATCAGACATAGGTATACTTATGTCCAGGAAAAACATTTTTGATTGAAAACCAAGTATGCTAAATCAAGATATGAGAAGATAAGGAACATTTTTAGATTTATAATATATAAAAATGTATATAAATGAATAGTGAAGTTGGGAGGAAGAAGAATGTTCAAATTAAGGCTATACAGGGTATTGTGGTGCTTAAAAGCTACAGGAGGCACTGGATAACAAGAAAGAAGCCAACCCCAGTGTTCTCTGGAAAGAACTGAACTAAAAATGTTCCTTTGGAAAAGTTATATTTTAATTCTGGTGAATATGTAATGATGACTATCATAGAAAATAATATATACATATATCAATCACCATAAAGCAAAGAAAGATGTAGAACAGGATGATGGAGACTTGTATTTAAAAAAAAAAAAAAAAAAAAACCTAGCAGAATAGAAATAGTGGTAGAAAAGTAAAATGGATTGGATAATACTTTGTGCTTATACTTGTAATGTCATTAAGTGTAGGTAGTAAGAAGGAATATAAACTGTAGGGAGACAGATGAAAATGACAGAATTAGGACCAGGCTGGCATTTTGTTTTTGGTGAGATTTTTGATGAATCTCAATTTTTAAACTAGAATCCATTTTCTGTGATAGGCACTATTCAATTGTTGTTTAAATTTTGCCATGATTTTTTGTACTATGATTATAGATAAAACTGTATGCCCTCTGACCTGGCACTTGCCAGCAAACATACAGTTCAGCTCCCACAACTATGCAAACTCAGATGAAGATGTTACAGAATTATATGGAGAAGACAAGAAGCAGGAGGGAAATAGAGGTGACCAGGAGGAGAAGAGGGGGAATCAAAAGAGGAGAGAGCAAGCTAGCCAACAATCACTTCGCTATGTGCTCTGCACAGTCTGGCTCCCTCAGAGATGTTCACAGAGTTACACAGAGAAGAGAACAGGGAGGAAGGAAACAGAGGTGGCCAGGAGGATAAAAGGGGGGAATCAAAAGGAGAGAGACAGATCCAGCCAGTAATAAGTTCCCTAAGTATTCTCCACAGCCTGGAACACACAGAGAGATTCACAGAGTTGGGTAGAGAAGAGAAGGGGGAGAGAGGAGATAGAGGCAACACGGTGGAGAAAAAGGAGAGTCCAAAGCGGGAGAGAGCAGTCCAGCCAGTAATCTCACTCCCAAGTCAAAATGGATGCTGAAGACTGGATTCTTAAAGGTTCAAAATTGATAACAAATACCAAAAAGCAAAGCTTAAAAATCTAGAATAGAGGTTGGATTCTCAAAAATACAATATTAAAGGGAAAAAAAAGCCAAAAATTATAATATGTGTGTGTGTGTGTGTGTGTGTATATATATATATATGAAGTTTGCTTTAAAAAATAGGGTATTTTTTTTTTGCAAAGTAATAGTAGGTTATAGAAATGAAAATTAAAGGAGTAATTGAAGACTTAAAAATTTAAAAAAATTAATTTAAAGAATGACAATAGTAAAAATATATCTAGGGCTTTCTCTGGTGTTGTTGTGGACAGTGTGGGGTTAGTTCATTTTCAGATAGTTCCTTGATCCTGCTTATACTTCTCAAGATCTATAGGCCCCTTCCTATGTAGTCGGAACTAACTACAGGGTTTTAATCTATTGCACCTGTCACTTCCAAGGTGGTTCCCTCTGTTTTACCTTCTTCTGTTTGCTGGTCTCTTCAGTGTCTAATAACCGCCCTGACATAAGGGGGTGGTGGGGACGCTTTTTTAGGCTCACTTGTTCAGTCGTGCTGTGGGGAGGGAGGAACACTGCAAACAAATAACACTGGCTTGTGCTTGCAGTGTCTAGGCCACACTGGGTTTGCCCCCACTCACTGCATGTGTGCTTTCCCAGTCTACACTGCTCAGGCTCTTGGTTGCTCTGCCAGGAACTGTCTGAGGCGGGCCCTGGGTTGTGTGCACTTCCCAGGTCTAAGCTGCTCAGATTCAGGTACTTGAGTACTCCTCAAAGGCGCAGACTCGGTTGGGCCTGCGTTTTGTGCCCTTCCCAGGTCCGAGCAGCTCAGGTGACCCAGTGTTTGGCGAGCGCAGTCACTGTGACTTACCACCTCCCCCATCCCTGCCACTTGGTTTTCTGGGCGTATAACTGGTGCACCTTCTCAGGCGGATGTTGACCATCCAGAATCCCAAGAAGTTTTGGTTAGCAACAAAGCCTGCTTGCCATTTGGTAGATAATGCCTCTATGGGGCCACGATTGCCCACTTCTGGCTCTAACTGCCCTCACCTGCCTGTCTCCTGCAGGAGACGGGTGGGTCTGCAGCCGGCTATCTCTAGTCAGTCCTTTGTTCTGTGGGTGGGCCTGGCGGTGTCTTAGGTTAGGGCTTTTCGCAGGGTAGCTATCCCACAGTCTGGTTTGCTATCTCAAGTTAGTTCCCTCAGATTGGCCTCGGGGCATTCAGGCCCGGTCCTTACTCTAAGCAATGCAGCCCACGCCTCTCTGCCCAGCCCCCACTTGCTAGTGGCAGATGTAGGCTTCTGTGCTGCTTCTCCACTGGGAGTTACGGTTAGGCACGTAACCTGTGGGTTTTAATTATTTGTTTATTTTTCCTCCCAGTTATGTTGCCCTCTGAGATTCCAAGGCTCACCACAGACTCACCCGTGAGAGTGTTTCCTGGTGTTTGGAAACTTCTCTCTTTTTAAGACTCCCTTCCTGGGGCATATCTCCATCCCTACCTCTTTTGTCTCTTTTTATCTTTTATATTTGTTCCTACCTCCTTTCGAAGACAATGGGCTGCTTTTCTGGGTGCCTGATGTCCTCTGCCAACATTCAGAAGTTGTTTTGTGGAATTTACTCAGTGTTCAAATGTTCTTTTGATGAATTTGTGGGGGAGAAAGTGGTCTCCCTGTCCTATTCCTCCACCATGTTAAGGGCTTATTTTTCAAAATATACAATCAGTTCACACAGCTCAATAACAAAAACCATCCCAACCAAAACAATGGGAAGAAGTCTTAAATAGACATTTCTCCAAAGAAGACATGCAGATGGCCAAGAAGCACTTGAGAAGATGCTCATGACTGACAATTATTAGAGAAATTCAGTGTCTGTATTTTAAGATTATACTGTTGGCATTGGATTATCAAATTTGAGACTGATTCTGAATTTCTGTGCATAACCATGGTAGTTGACATTATGAAATGGTAAATGGAATTGTCAAATAACAAGAATGTGAGAAATGTGGAAATTTATATATATTGAGAAGTGCAAATAGGAAGTGCCATCAGCAAAGAAAATGTAAAAGGGTAGATTATAAAAGTGGGAGGAAATATTTATGCTGTAATTGAAATACAAGTGAGGAGAATTAGAGTGAGAGAATGCAAGAACAAGAGAGAGAGGTGACAAGTGAGAAAAGTGAATATACATTTTACAAAGGTGTGTAAACTTGAGTCATCACATGTGATCAGTGAAAGTGAAATTTCAATGATATGGTGACCTTGTTAAATCTAGCTTAAGTATCATGGAATTATTTAGATTATTAAGTATCAAGTAATTAAAACTATGATATAATAGTGATAATAATCTACTCAAGTTTCCTCTATAATAAAAATTTAATTATTATTAGCTTTATATTTCAGATAATTTCTGATAATTTCCAAATATTACAATGTAAAATATGTTGATATGAACAAAGACTCAGCATCTATGTGAATTATACATAACAAGAGAACATACATGTCTTTCTTTTACTTTTGTAAAATTTTCATCCTCTTTGCTCTTAGCATAAATTAGCTCCTGACTGCACTGCAGCTGATCACCTTGCCTTGCCCTTGGTTATTTTGACTTCAAATCCTTTTCACAAATAAGTTTTAAGGTGTTCTTACTGCTGAAATTTTCATATGTTGCTACCCTATAGCAGATGGCTGAGGACTGTAATCAAGAGATTTTGTACAAATCAACAAAAATATCTGGCCAGAATCTATAGTTATTGAGGGAAAAAATAGTCCTAAACCATATGTTCCAGTATCCTACATACCACTCTGGTAGGAAGTTTGTACATCATTTAGTCATCCTGTTCCATATTACAGTATAATCCTCACTGTGTCAGCAGCTCCTTACTTAATGCAGCTGAAGTCAACCTCCTCTGCATTAAAAAACTGCATAGGTTTTTAAATGCAATGAATACCTCTTTCTTTCGATAATGGTCAGTACGCCCTTAATGAAGGAAGTTATGTATGTAGTTTTCAAGTTTTATTCCTTCAGTGGACTTAGATAAATGAACCTCAACATCCATTACTTCCAAAGCATAAAATACAATATGTTTTTGACAAAGCAAATGCATGATCCAGGTCAAATTCTAACATGAGCTGACCTGTAGACATATACAGATTTTGTTTTTCTAAAAACAACCAAGATTAGTATATAGCTATATATATTATAAAAGCATCAGCAGCTTTAAATGAATTTGACTTTCTGGGCAGTAGACTTAAAAGCAGCTAAAACATATGTCTTATTATAGCTTAATTTACATGTAAAGTTATGTAATGGCTGTATTGCAATGAGGCAGTGTTATTATACAGCAAATTGTCTGTGATAGTTTATATCTGCTCAAATAGCTCCAACATTGTTTTCAGTTCAGTTCAGTTCAGTTCAGTCACTCAGTCGTGTCCAACTCTTTGCGACTCCATGAATCGCAGCATGCCAGGCCTCCCGGTCCATCACCAACTCCCGGAATTCACCCAGACTCACGTCCATCGACTCAGTGATGCCATCCAGCCATCTCATCCTCTGTCGTCCCCTTCTCCTCCTGCCCCTAGTCCCTCCCAGCATCAGAGTCTTTTCCAATGAGTCAGCTCTTCACATGAGGTGGCCAAAGTACTGGAGTTTCAGCTTCAGCATCATTCATTCCAAAGAAATCCCAGGCCTGATCTCCTTCAGAATGGACTGGTTGGATCTCCTTGCAGTCCAAGGGACTCTCAAGAGTCTTCTCCAATACCACAGTTCAAAAGCATCAATTCTTTGACGCTCAGCTTTCTTCACAGTCTAACTCTCATGTCCATACATGACCACAGGAAAAACCATAGTCTTGACTAAACGGACCTTTGTTGGCAAAGTAATGTCTCTGCTTTTCAATATGCTATCTAGGTTGGTCCTAACTTTCCTTCCAAGGAGTAAGCGTCTTTTAACTTCATTGCTGCAGTCACCATCTGCAGTGATTTTGGAGCCCCAAAAAATAAAGTCTGACACTGTTTCCCCATCTATTTCCCATGAAGTGATGGGACTGGATGCCATGATCTTCATTTTCTGAATGTTGAGCTTTAAGCCAACTTTTTCACTCTCCACTTTCACTTTCATCAAGAGGCTTTTTAGTTTCTCTTCACTTTCTGCCATTAGGGTGGTGTCATCTGCATATCTGAGGTTATTGATATTTCTCCTGGCAATCTTGATTCCAACTTGTGTTTCTTCCAGTTCAGCATTTCTCATGATGTACTCTGCATATAAGTTAAATAAGCAGGGTGACAATATACAGCCTTGACATACTCCTTTTCCTATTTGGAACCAGTCTGTTGTTCCATGTCCAGTTCTAACTGCTGCTTCCTGACCTGCATACAAATTTATCAAGAGGCAGATCAGATGCTCTGGTATTCCCATCTCTTTCAGAATTTTCCACATTTTATTGTGATCCAGTCAAAGGCTTTGGCATAGTCAATAAAGCAGAAATAGATGTTTTTCTGGAACTCTCTTGCTCTTTCCATGATCCAGCAGATGTTGGCAACTTGATCTCTGGTTCCTCTGCCTTTTCTAAAACCAGCTTGAACATCAGAAAGTTCACGGTTCACATATTGCTGAAGCCTGGCTTGGAGAATTTTGAGCATTACTTTACTAGCATGTGAGATGAGTGCAATTTTGAGGTAGTTTGAGCATTCTTTGTCATTGCCTTTCTTTAAGTGACATTAAATAGAAATCAGTTTCAAAGCATTTAAACATTGAGACTTGCATTTGAACCTACTTTCCTTCTACATATCTTAACAACAAAACATAAATTAACTACATAACTACATAGAATCAAAAGTGCACATAAATTTCAATCTATATACATTCTGTTCCTAGAACTTGCATCATAATTTAGTTCTTGTAAAGCGAATGATGCTTTCTCATAAAGATAGGTATAGAATTGCAGGAGTTTGCATTCCTCACAAATTTCTCTATATAAAATAATAGATAGGATCAATAACTACTCTTAAAG
The DNA here is from genome assembly GCF_002263795.3 of Bos taurus. Taxonomy (NCBI): domain Eukaryota; kingdom Metazoa; phylum Chordata; class Mammalia; order Artiodactyla; family Bovidae; genus Bos; species Bos taurus. The sequence continues at coordinate 7,877,975 of NC_037343.1, forward strand.
CAAAGATACAGCAACTCTAGCTTTTTCAGGAATCTAGAATAGTACAAGATGTTATAAATTCCATAGGATGGACATATGATAACATTTACATATATATAATTATATATTACATATATAACTATTTACATATATTATCATAATATTTATACATATATTTATGTATATAGTTATATATATAATTATATATATAATTATTTCACTTATATCTGGCTTCCAATGTACAAAAAGGAAAAATACTATTCTTCTATCATAAATTTGGTCCATTAGAATACATATGATAGACATTAAAATGCACTTAATAATGCTTTTATTCCCCTATAGAAGTTTTTTATAACACTGTTTGTCCATGTAAAAAAATGCTGTTCAAGGAAGTCTGAACTGATTCCCATTTTCCTCTAAGTAAATGTTCTTTTACTTGGAAGAAGCATTTACAATCTTTCAGCTGACCTTAAATTTATATTTTTTCTGTAAAATATTCATAAACATTTATGATTAGTCATAATGGCTCCCCTCTCCCCAAATGTTTATAGATGGAGGAAAATTCCACATAATTTTCTTCAAATCCAATTTCTTGATTTAGTTAAAGCATTCACTAAGGTTACTGTCAGAACAAATATGTGTCTTATGACTACAACTGCTATTAGAAGTAAGTCTTTTTTATGTATGCATATTTTATGTATCCTTATGTGTATTTTTAAACAATAAAAACATTACTTTCAAGATACAATCTCTCTCTTCACAGACACCCCCCCCAAATAAAAGCCATTTTCCACTATTCATTAGACATGGCACTAAAAAAATAAAATAAAATAAATTTAAGGAAATTAAGATGTGTGCTAATTTGGCATCAGTAAAAATGAAGAAAAATGTGAAGAGAAATAACTGTACTCTGCAAGCATTAGTCTCCTATAGGCTGAAAATTGTTATTTAAGTCTCATGATTTCATGATTGATTGGGGCAGTGCATCATTGGCTGAGAGCTTTGTAGTGTCCCACTTTCTTTTCTTTCTTTAAGCAAAAATTATATATATTTTTGCTTAAATATATATATATATTATTAAAGATATATATTTTAGGATATCTTATATATATCTTAAGATATATGTGTGTGTGTGTGTGTGTGTGTATATATATATATATATATCTGAAGATATCTTATATATATCTTAAAAAATATATATGTATCTTCTCACACAAAAGACCAAGAAGAAATTAACAGGAAAAACTTGAAGAAGGGAGCAAAAAAGAGTGCCAAGGAGGTGAACATTGGATATGGAGCAATAGAATTATTAATTTTTTCAGACCTTGGGTCAAGTATACTAAAAAAAAAGAGAGAGAGAGAGGAGAAGTGGTGCTGAGAAAAGGAGCAATCAAAATGAGAGATATTAATATCTTTGAAATTAAAAATATTATAAAAGTTAATATATAACAAAAAGGTTTGGAAAATAATTTGGTAAGGTATTTGTTTTTTATAAAAGTGGAAAATTTCAGAAATTATATTTTAAAAATTGGGTGATCAGTCCAGCAATATAAGTGGCAGATGCATAAAGATGCAGAGGGGCTGGACTTACAAGGTATACATTGGTGATATTATAGGTTTAGTGCCAGACCACAGCAGTAAATTGAATATTAGAATAAAGCAAGTCATATGAACTTTTTGGTTGCTGGTTCATATGAAAGTTATGTTTACACTATATAAAGTGTAAGTATGTCTAAAAATTTACAAAACATATGTTAACATATTTTATTAACAAAAATGCCAGCCTTCAGTGAGTTTAAATTTTTTGCAACAATAACAAAGATAACTGTTCATATAAATATAATTATGAAAAATTTTGAAATATTGTGAGAATTCCACAAATGTGAAACAGAGACATAAAGTGAGAAACTATTATTGAAAAAATGGCACCAATAGATTTGCTCAGCACACGGCTGTCACAGACCCTGTAGGCATCAGTGTGTACCAGAATTGCCCAGACAAAGTGATTAATCACCAATTATATTAAATATCCATAATTAAATGAGTTTCAGTTTTCTTAACAGAAATGTTAGAGGCAAGAAAAGGAAAATTCCTTCAAAAGTTTGAGAGAAAATTACCTTAAATCTAATAACCTGTATTCTCAGGACATGCACATAATTATGAGAGCAAGATTTGCAGAAAAGATTTTGATGTTGTAAAGGATCATTATTAAGGATCATCTTTGTCAAAGTAGTAAGTAGAACATGAATTAAAAATAGAGAAATAGAGGATGATTGATACTTTTTTATTTTCTACAAGTTCAGTTATATGACACATAAAGAGATAAATTGTTATAGAAATAGGAGTAGATATAAGACTGAAGAAAAATTGGAAGGTTGCTTTTAGTGAGATAGAAGTTGACCACAGCTTAGTGGTAAGTCACTTACTGGTCAGTAGGTGAGCTCAAGTCCTTTGTACCCTTAAGATCTACAGCATTTACCATTGGATCTGTGTGTGGCTCATAAACAGATTTCTTTTTTTTTTTTTTTTCCCATGAAAAAAGGTTTGTCTTTTTAGTATTATATTGAAAAATTATAAATAATTATAGTCATATACTTGGCAGAGTTTTACCTTTTCCGTTACTGATTTTTTTTTTTTTTTTTATGTTGGAGTGGAGCTGATTAACAATGTTGTGATCACTTCAGGTGAACAACAAAAGGATTCAGCCGTATATAATACACATGTATCCATTCTTCTCCAAGCTCCCCTCCCATCCAGGCTGCCATGTCATTGAGTAGAGCTCCCTGTGCTATAGAGTAGGACCTTATTTGTTATTCATTTTAAATATAGCTGTGCTTACATGTAAATCTTAAACTCCCAAACTACCACTCCATTCCATCAAAGTTCAAGAAATGTACTAGTTTTAATACCTTCGGCTCAGAGGTATCCTTTCCTGTCACTCTTGTAAGGCTTCATACTTATAAATGCAGACAGACTTCCAGATACTAGGATGCATATGATTTTATCAGACCCTTCCTTGACTGTTTCTTTCTTGACCTTTCTTGACTGTTTCTTTTAAATTTCTGTCCATCTATTTTTAAATTAAAAAAAAAAAAAAGTTTTGTTTTTTTTTTCCAATCTTCAAACTTTTTATTTTGTATTGAGGTAGAGTATCAGTTCAGTTCAGTCGCTGAGTCATATCTGACTCTTTGCGACCCCATGAATTGCAACATGGCCAGGCCTCCCTGTCCATCACCAACTCCCGGAGTTCACTCAAACTAATGTCCATTGAGTCAGTGATGCCATCCAGCCATCTCATCCTCTGTTGTCCCCTTCTCCTCCTGCCCCCAATCCCTCCCAGCATCAGGGTCTTTTCCAATGAGTCAACTCTTCACATCAGGTGGCCAAAGTATTGGAGTTTCAGCTTTAGCACCAGTCTTTCCAATGAACACCCAGGACTGATCTCCTTTAGAATGGACTGGTTGGATCTCCTTGCAGTCCAAGGGACTCTCGAGAGTCTTCTCCAACACCACAGTTCAAAAGCATCAATTCTTCAGTACTCAGCTTTCTTCACAGTCCAACTCTCACATCCATAGCCTTGAATAGATGGACCTTTGTTGGCAAAGTAATGTCTCTGCTTGAGTAAGTGTCTTTTAATTTCATGGCTGCAGTCACCATCTGCAGTGATTTTGGAGTGATAAAAAAATAAAGTCTGACACTGTTTCCACTGTTTCCCCATCTATTTCCCATGAGGTGATGGGACCAGATGCCATGATTTTCGTTTTCTGAATGTTGAGCTTTAAGCCAACTTTTTCACTCTCCTCTTTCACTTTCATCAAATGGCTTTTTAGTTTCTCTTTGCTTCCCTGGTTCTGAGATGGTAAAACGTCTGCCTGCAATGCGGGAGACCCGGGTTCGATTCCTGAGTCGGGAAGATCTCCTGGTGAAGGAAATGGCAATCCAATCCAGCATTCTTGCCTGAAAAATACCATGGATGGAGGAGCCTGATAGGCTACAGTCCATGGGGTTGCAAAGAGTCAGACACGACTGAGCGACTTCACTTCACTTCACTTCACTTTCTGCCATAAAGGTGGTGTCATATGCATCTCTGAGGCTATTGACATTTCTCCCAGCAAACTTGATTCCAGCTTGTGCTTCTTACAACCCAGCGTTTCTCATGATGTACTCTGCATATAATTTAAATAAGCAGGGTGACAATATACAACCTTGATGTACTCCTTTTTCTATTTGGAACCAGTCTGTTGTTCCATGTCCAGTTCTAACTGTTGCTTCCTGACCTGCATATAGGTTTCTCAAGAGGCAGGTCAGGTGGTCTGGTATTCTCATCTCTTTCAGAATTTTCCACAGTTTATTGTGATCCACACAGTTAAAGGCTTTGGCATAGTCAATAAAGCAGAAATAGATGTTTTTCTGGAACTCTCTTGCTTTTTCCATGATCCAGCAGACATTGGCAAATTGATCTCTGGTTCCTCTGCTTTTTCTAAAACTAGCTTGAACATCTGGAAGTTCATGGTTCACGTATTGCTGAAGCCTGGCTTGGAGAATTTTGAGCATTACTTTACTAGCATGTGAGATGAGTGCAATTGTGCGGTAGTTTGAGCATTCTTTGGCATTGCCTTTCTTTGAGAGTATAGCTGATTAACAATGGTGTGGTAGTTTCAGATGCACAGCATAGGGTCTGTCCATCTACATACTGACTAACAGAGAGTTAGTTGACTCTAAACACTAGTAACCTAAATGGGAGGTTGTGAGACTGGGGAGAATGAACATACTAAATTGCTTCTATTGCCCATCCAAACTAGGTTCTTCATGACAGGGATTTAGCAGATTAGCATGGGACTCAAACTGAGTCCATTCTGTATACTTCTCACTATACAGACGTGGGAAGGGTGGTATCCACCAGTCCTTGGTTTTGCTCCCGCCAACCAAAATTGAACTCTTTTGTAGGACACAATGAGGGGTGAGTGGGTATAGATGCTGCTGCCCTTGGCACAGAGGTCACAGCCTCTCTGTTGTTACCAAATACCTGTAGATTTTGTTAAGTAAATATTTTGTTCTTCTTACATGCCTTTGGTTAATTTCCAAAGCTTAATTGTCTATCTTAGATAATTGTGGTGAGGTTAATTGTTGTTTTGGGGGGACAGGATTAACTCACAGATATCCTAAATCTATGATAGATTTAAGGAAACAGGAGGACATATGCACTTGTCAAAGAGGATAATAAGAAACAGAAATTCCAGGGACACATAAATGGAAAGGAACTGAGTTATAAAGCAGAGCTTGAATTTTCAGACAATGAAATTTTGGTGAAACAATTTCAGAGATAACAGATTTGATTTTCCAAGTGTGATCAGCGTTGTGTGAGAAGGATGCATCTGTTGGATAGACAGATTAATCTTTAACTAGAAAGGATGTAGATTTATCAGAAAAAAAACTTCAGGAAAAGAAAATGGATGGAAAATATAAGTATAAGCAAATTACTGAATCAAGGTAATAACTTTTATAAGAAAGAACACAGATAAGAAAGATGTTGAAACACCAAGAGAAAATAAACTTGTGAAGATATTTATGATCCCTGAAATCTCAGTGTAATTACTTTAGAGGAATCCCAGTTTGTCTTCAAAAGTATTCCCAGAGTAACTTCCAATTAATGATAAATCCTATGATATGTCCTTCAGAACAGCAACTGTTTCTATCATTTAAAACTTATCATTGTATATGAAATCATCAAGTAATTATACAGAGAAGTGTTGTTGAAATGATTTTCAATAGGTATTAAATCATCCAAGGGGCTTAATGACCATCATTTCCTTGTCCTGACAACTCTACCATTTCTTTAGTCTCGATGTTTCTTCCCTCTCTCAAATCTCATTCTTGTAACACCAGATCACTGTGTACTATAATCAGGCAGTTTGTAGGAAAGGGGTGCACTATGCTGTCAGTTGTCAACTTTCTATTTCAGTTACTCACTTTGAATGTTTCCTCTGCATTGTGTTTCAAAGAGCTCAGAAATCTTGTTTCCCAGGTCTCCCTTCATTCTATGGTTCCAGATTAGAGTTGCCTCTGAGAGTAACAAAAATATTTCAAAGTTGGGAATAGGAAAAGCTACTTTTCTTGAGAGGTCACAGAACTAGCACATGGATTTCTCTCTATTCTTTGTAAGCACTCTATTTTTGACACCTTTGTAGGGGATTTTCCCAACAATTTATAGGAAGTTGATTCAATATTTCACAATGAAGTCATCAGTGAATATTGCTCACCTTGACATTCACTTTCCCAGATCTTTTACACTTTTGTATAAGTCCAGCATCAGATGTATGTTGAACTCCTTTATGTCTGTAATACTTCAAATGGCTCTGTGTTCCTGGAAAGTCCCAGATTGATTCAAAGGATACTTACTGGAAGGGTGGTTATGTCAAAATATATGTCCCATGTTAGCTTAATTATTACAAATTGCTAGACTTGTTACTTTGATGGCACGGGAGATACTACTGTCAGAAATGATTAGGACTTGTGAACTGTGGTGTTGGAGAAGATTCTTGAGAATCCCTTGTACTGCAAGGAGGTCAAACCAGTCAATCCTAAAGGAAATCAGTCTTGAATATTCATTGGAAGGACTGATGCTGAAGCAGAAGCTCCTGTACTTTGCCCACGTGATGTGAAGAATTGACTCATTTGAAAGACCCTGATGCTGGAAAAGATTGAAGGCAGGAGAAGAAGGGGACAGCAGAGGGTGAGATGAGTGGATGGCATCACCAACTCAATGCACATGAATTTCAACAAGCTCCAGGAGTTGTTGAGGGACAGGGAAGCCAGGCATGCTGCAGTCCATGGGGTTGCAAAGAGTCAGACATGACTGAGCGACTGAACTGAACTGACTTGACTTTAAATTAAAACAAACAATCAAAACCACTAAAAACATATGTATTTGTTCAAGTTTGATCATGTGGAATACATGGAAGTTTCAAGGAAAGTTATATTATTGGCAGGAGCATAGAATCAATTTCTTAAAAGAAGTAAATCCTCCCATGGAAGATAGTTAAATAAACAAACTCATGGGCATTATAACAATACACTTTCTTCTTAAGTAACACAATGGAGAGGAAAGCACAGTGGTTAAGAGCATGTGTACTCTGTAACCAAATAGACAGTTTAATTTTTGTCTTCATACTAATCTAGCAGTTTTCTTAACCTTTGTACATTAGTTTCTTCATCTGTAAACTGGAGTAAATAATAGTATTTACCTCATAGACTTGTTGTTAAAAATGGAAAGAATTTACAAGCATACCTTTTATTTTATCATATTTTGCTTTACTGTGCTTCACAGTAAAGCATTTTTTTTTTTCCTGCAAATTGAGGGTTTGTGGCAACTCTGGGTCCAGCAAGTCTATGGGTGCCATTTTTCCAATAGCTGTTGCTCACTTTGTATTTTTGTGTCACATTTTTATAATTCTGGCAATATTTCAAAATTTTGAATTATTATCTGTGAGCAATGATCTTTGATGTTACTGTTACATAAAGATTACCACTCACTGCAGGCCCAGATAACAGGTAGCATTTTTAGCAATAAAATATTTTTTAATTTAAGATATATACATTTTTTCTTCTTGGTGGCTCAGTGATAAAGACCTTGCCTGTCAATGCAGTAGACTGGGGTTCAATCCCTGGGTTGGGAAAATCCCCTGGAGGAGGAAATGGCAACTCACTCTAGTATTCTTGCCTGAGAAATCCCATGGACAGAGGAACCTGGCAAGCTACAGTCCATGGGGTCACAAAAGAGTGGGACATGACTAATCAACTGAATAAGATGTAAATTGTTTATACATAATGCTATTGCACACTTGATAGACTACATTAGTAGTATAAACATAACTTTTATGTGCACTGGGAAATTAAAAAAAAAATTGATGTGACTGCTTTATTGCAACACTGGATTTTTGTAATGGTTTGAAATGAAACCTGCAATATTTATGAGCTTTGCCTATACATAGTGATATACTGAAAATAGTACTTGGGGGCACAGGAAGAGCACAATACGTTCTGTGCAAAAACTCAGATTTTTAGTTAAAATCTTTTTCAATCTACAGTCTAAAGTTTTATTTAACTTACTGATGACCAACAAATACAGTTATGAAATTATTGCAGTAATATATGACCTTTTTTTGGGAGGGAGTGCTCAATACATAAGGTAGATCTTGATTTAGACATTTAGAACAGATAGTATTAATTTATAGAATATCTGGGTTTCCTGTGACACTTTTAATGATTAAACTGTGAGAGAGTTAATTCTTAGGTAGGGTGATAAGAAGTCCAGGGTCCCCAGGGTTCTCAAGGAGGAGAAAAGGAGGTTGTTGTTGTTGTTGTTTTTTTTTCCCCTACTTTCCTTAGTCTTAGTCACATAACACTTTTTTTTTTTTTAAGCTCAGAGCTAATGATTACACAAAACAACTCATCTTGTTCAAGTATATGTTTTCCCTTAAAACAATATATCCTACTCAAGAACATGTTTCTCCTTCTTAAGAGCCTTCTGACTAATACTGTCATCTTAAAGTGTATGTTGTAGGAGTGGGTCTGGTAAAATATTTCTATTGTTAGTTCTAATCCCGTTATCTTAAAATGTAAATTGTGAGAGTGGGTCTGGTAAAACCTTTACAACCTTGAGACATTCTTTTGATTTATTGTTAATAACCAACTGAAAAGGTATACAGCTCCCTTGCTAAGACTAGGGAGTGGGGCACTCTGTCCCCCTTCTGATGTCTATGTCAGAAACTTTCTCTGTCCCTTTTTATACTGTAATAAAACTCTGCTACACAAAGCTCTTGAGTGATCAAGCCTGGACCCTGGTCAGAAAGCTAAATCTTTGGAGATCAGGAATCTGACACTATAAGCTATCAACTGTAGCCCCACCCCACCTTCTATACCTCCACTGGATTTGTGTATTATTAGAAATTAAATACATTCTAGCTAGCTGGAAACATTCTACAGATACCTGGGGCCCTAAAATCCACAAGTCACATTTCAGCTGCAGCAACCTCTGACATTTTGTGTACATCATTGTTTATTCTATGATTTAGCAATTTTTCTCTTTTTTAAAATTTGTACTACCTGATGTTTAAGCAGTGAGCTTCATATCCCTTCTAGGCTTTGCTAAATTTAAACTTGCATGGACAGTGTGAAATGCATCACAGTCTAGTCCTCTGGTTGCTAACATGTGTTTTTGACTTTGATTTTAAAATACGTCATAATTTCAAAAAAATATGAAAATAGAATATAATATCTTAGAATGAAAAAGGCAATGATTTCACTTGACTTTATAAACTACTGAAGTAAGAATTATTTGGCAGAGGACAAAGCAGTGAATTGTGAGAATGAACTTGGAATATATTCTCATTCTACAGTATTGTCTCCCAAAGGCAGGACCTCCAAATATCACATTTGAGATTTAGAGTGTCAACATAGGAATTTTGAAGGGACACTGACATTCAGTTTTGGCATGCCTGTATATGTATGAATTAGCATAGACACAACATAGGAATTTTGAAGGGACACTGACATTCAATTTTGGCATGCCTGTATATGTATGAATTAGCATAGACAAAGTTTATAAATGTATTTCACATGTTTTTATATAAAAAAGCATTCCACCAACTAAGAATGGCCATGCACCACCACCCACGGACTCGAGAAAGGACTATCAATTTGTCAAGCCTGTTCGTGTCTGGACCAGGTGAGGTTTCCCATTTTGAGTCAAATTAAGCTGCAGGCTCCACCCCTGGAGTATTCTTGCCTGGGAAATCCCATGAACAGAAGAGCCTGTCTAGCTGCAGTCCATGGGGTTGAAAAGAATCAGAAACAACTGATTAAGCACATGAATAAAAAATATACAGTTCTAAGAGTTATAATGTGATAAAAGTACAAAATCAGAGTTCATATGTTTGTAAGTTGGCCCACAGTGTGGACCTTAAGTGCTATAGACCAAATGTGTGCCTCCCTTCTAAATTCTTATGTTAAAACCCTAATCCTCAATTAGGATTGGATTAAATTATTAGCTCCTTGTGGCACAATCAATGCAACTGCAAAAACAGGAAGAGAAAATAAGTCTCTCTGTGAGGACACAGGAGAAAGACAGCTGTCTACAAACCAGGAAGAAAGGCCTCACCAGTTTCTGACCATACAGGGACCTTAATCTCAGACTTCTCAGCCTTCAAACTGTGAGAATACTTTTCTGTTGTTTCAGCCACTGAGTCTATGGTTTCCTATAACAGATCAAACTAAGACATCAAGTAACAATAAACACAAAGAATCTTAAATCAGACCTAAAACTCTAGCCATATAACCTGAGAATGAAAATTGTTAGTCACTCAGTCATGTCTCTTGCAACCCTGTGGACCTGCTAGGTTCCTCTGTCCATGGAATTATCCAGGCAAGAATACTAGAGTACATTGCTATTCCCTTCTCCAGGGGATCTTCTCGACCCAGGGATCAAACCCAGGTCTGCAACGAAGGCAGATTCTTTACTCTTTGAGCCACCGGGAAAACCTAAGAGTGATCTTCTCTATAAGGTTTATGCTGGCCACATTTCGTAATGTATTCTCAAAGAATCTTGGACATCATATTTTAAATTATGCTTCAAAGATTGCATTTTTATATTTTCTTAATATGTGATCAGTCAGTAACTTTTCTTATCTTTCCATGAATCTTAAAAGAAGTTTCCAAAATAGCTTTTTAACAATTAATTCTTATGGAGTTCATTAGGTAAAATTTTGTTACATTATCCATTTTTTAGATTTTTTTGATATGGGCCATTTTTTAAATGTCTATTGAACTTATTACAATGTTGTTTTTGTTGGTTATTTTCTGTGTTTTGTTTTGGTCAAGAGCTATGCAATATTTTAGCTCCCTGACCAGCTATGGAACTGTCACCCCCTGCATTGAAAGGCAAAGTCTTAACCACTGGACTGCTAGGGAGGTCCCACCATATCCATTTTTAGAGTTCATGTTTAAGACATGTTTTTTTCCTTTCATACAACCATTTTCTCCAACCAAATAGCACATTTTACAGGAACAGTGGTGTGCTTTTATACTTTTAGTTAGATAAATCAAAGAAACATAAAAAGAAGCTTAACAAGAAAGAGCACAGAATAAACTCATATATGAGAAGACTCGACAGAATGGACAGTAATCAGTAGCACACTGCCCATGGATTATTTTAATGTTCTTGGCTCTGTCAGTGCTTACAAAAGCAAAATTATCTTGTTCTTTAAACATAATTTTGGTCTAATGTTGCAGATTCAACGAGAGTTGCAGAGGCACACTGAGAATGTGGTATTCAGCGAGAACTATGATTCTTCCCAACAACTCTGGGTTGAACACTTCTGGAATACAAAGTGAAGTTTCACAAAACTGACACTTCTGTTCTAATAATGCTTAATTATTGGGTATAATTTTGCAAAAGGAGGGAACACTACTCTGAGAATGAGAGTGTTGTTTAGTGCAAAAAGGAGATGATTTATCTTTTCAATGAACTTTTTCTAAAAGCAATTCTATTTGTAGAAGCAATAGCTTGTGCCAGCTCAACACATGGCTTAGTTAGAAATCTTTACCATAGTTGGTGTCTCTTAGTCTTCACAAGAAACACTGCCTTTAGTATTAAAGTCATATCCTATGCTTTTAGGTTACCACATAAATTGTTTTTTCTGAGGTGAGTTCATGTTTTGTCACTAATAATATCTCTAGACTTTCTTGGAAAAAATATAGCTATATGGTATTTATAACATTACTGTTAGATTTTGCTATCATAATGAATTTCCCAAATAAACCTTTCCAAAAAAGTGTTTCCTGAGTTTTAAATAAAAGCAATTTTAAAACTAACATCAACTCTGTAATAAAACTCTTCAGATCAGATCAGATAAATATAAAATTGAAACTGTGAGCTTCTAAAAGCAAAGTGTATCCTTCATAATAAGAGTAATCACAAAATAGAGTCATTTAATTATTTCAAGGACATGTTCACTAAAAGTAACATAACCCATAATAAAGTACTATGTATTTAAATGCCATCATTATTCAGATATGTACATTTACACAGATGCAGATACATATATATTTATATACATATATGCTGCTGCTGTTTCTGCTGCTAAGGCGCTTCAGTCGTGTCCAACTCTGTGCGACCCCATAGACGGCCTCCCACCAGGCTCCCCCGTCCCTGAGATTCTCCAGGCAAGAACACTGGAGTGGATTGCCGTTTCCTTCTCCAATGCATGAAACTGAAAGTGAAAGTGAAGTCGTTCAGTCGTGTCTGATTCTTAGCGACCTCATGGACTGCAGCCCATCAGGCTCCTCCGTCCATGGGATTTTCCAGGCAAGAGTACTGGAAGGGGTTGCCATTTCCTTCTCAGATATACATGATGTGTGTGTATGTGTGTGTGTGTGTTTGTGTGTGTGTGTGTGTGTGTGTGTGTGTGTGTATATAAATATATATATATAAACACAGAAATTTTAATTAAGAAAATATTAATGAGAGACTATGACCATTAATTTCCACTGCTTCTAGGTCCTTCATCACCACCCTCTTCTATTATTTCTGCCCTCTTATTGCTACTTCTTCAGTGTTCATCAGTGTCTACCATGGGAAGATAACAAATGGATACACATAAGCTTCAATGTGTTCCATACGTGAGCACAAATTATAGAGATTAATTTAAAAATGGGAATGATTTAATGGCAAAAATGAACGATTGATATATGTGTGCATATACACACATGTGTTTATACATATATATAAATATACATATATATATATATAAATAGTCCATTTTGCATCAAAATGAGCAATCAAGTGGTTGAAAATAGGCTATTTTGATAGTATATGGAAAAATAACAAATAAAAATTTATTAGCAATAAGTCAACACTGCAATAGAGGTTAGTTTAACATGGAAAAAGTGAAAGTAAAGTTTCTCATCACTATCCCAGTGATACTGTCTCTGTCTCCTTGTAGCAATGGGTCAGTATAGTGCATACTCTACATACATGTGGCCATTCCTAGGATCTTAGAATAGGCTCAATGGCTGAGATAAACACAAACATAGTATTTTTAGTCAGTATTGTGGAAGACTCCTTACTAAAATCCTTGTAAGTAATTGGATCATTAAACAATCATGTACATCTCCATTGTAAAATAAGCCTTTAGGTGTTCATCTGGCATTAATTATTAATGACCAGGAGGCCACTCCTTAATATGCTGACACACTTCACCCTGAAACTGTGCTTCTTTAGATTTGTTAAGTTTATTAATGCTCATTGAATGTCATTGCTATGACAATATTTTTTAACAAATCAGATATGAGTATGAAAAAGAAGAAATGTGCTTTAAAGATCCTTACCTGAAAGCTGTATAAATAGCAAAATGAGTTGCTAAAGGTTGCTACTCCTTTTTCTTAGTAGATCGCTATAAGGCTACTACAAAGTAGTGATAGGGATGATCCATTTATATTCATTATCCTTTCAAATTACTTCCTGAGAAATTTGAAGCTCTTACCTGAATTTAAAGAAATCCAAATCTGTCACTTAAAGGAGAGAGAACTCACTATCCTTAGATCCATATTCAAAGCTTCAATTCTATGTTAAATGTTCAGCAAAGAAATTGCTACTTATTTATTTTAAAGCAAAATCAAATATTTGAAACAGACACAAGACACTTTTAATAACTTATTGTTTAACCACTTTTTAAATTAGAATTAGGATTTCAAGGTTTTGATTGCTTTAATAGAGTTTTATAATATCTGTAATAGTATAATAAAAAATAACACTGAATTGAGAATGAAGAGGAATCTGTCCACTATTTATTAATCACACTCATTTCTGAAATTCATGTTCCTCTTCTTTAAAATAGTTATATTGGATTAATGATCCCCAGAAATATTTATATAATGGCTATCATGGTAATTGGAAAGTGTCTGATTCCTTCCTTTGCACCTGAACAAATACTGTTTTGGAGACTGATAAAATTTTAGGAGATTAAGAAACAATTTTGGAATATACTTGAGTCTATCAACAGTAGGAGATTTTGAAGAGCAAAAAATTGTTATATCCAGGCTTCATAGCTTGGGGCATGTTCATTTTGAGAGACCTATCATACAGCCAAGAGAAGAACATCATACAGGAATTGACATAAACTACCATGTAGGAATTTTTTTTTATTATAGGTTCCTGTTGGTTATCTATTTTAATTATAGTAGTTTGTATATGTCAATCTCAAACTTTCTAACTATCCCTCCCCGCTGCCCACCCCCCCACTTCCCTCGCTGGTAACCACAAGTTCATTCTCTAAGTCTATGAGTCTGTTTTGGTTTTGTAAATAAGTTCATTTGTATCATTTTTAAAGATTCCACATATAAGTAATATCATATGACATTTGTCTTTCTCTGGCTGACTTACTTCAGTTAGTGTGATAATTTCTAGGTCAATATTTGGGTCCATATTTGTCCATATATGTTGCTGCAGATGACATGGACTGCAGCCTACCAGGCTCCTCCATCCATGGGATTCTCCAGGCAAGAGTACTGGAGTGGATTGACACTGCCTTCTCCCATTATTTTTAATGGCTGAGTAATAGTCCATTGTGTATGTATATATGCACACCATATCTTTTTTTCCATTCATCTGTCAGTGGGCATTTAGGCATTAGGTTGCTTCTGTATCTTGGCTATAGGAAACAGTGCTACAGTGAAATTGGGGTGCATGTGTCTTTTGAAACCATGTTTTTCTCCAGGAATATGCCCAGGAGTGGGATTGCAGTATCATAAGGTAATTCTGTTTTTAGTTTTTAAGAAACTTCCATACTGTTCCCCATAGTGGTTGCACCTTTTTACATTCCCATCCACAATGTAGGAGGGTTTCTTTTTCTCGACACCCTCTTCAGCATTTATTGTTTGTGGGTTTTTTGATGATGGTCATTCTAACAAGTATGAGATGAGACCTGACTGTAATTTTGATTTGCATTTCTCTAATAATTAGTGATGTTGAGCATCTATTCATCTTCCTCTTGGCTGTCTGTATATCTTCTTTGGAGAAATGTCTTCTGCTCATCTTTTGATTGGGTTGTTTGTTTTTGGATGTTGATCTGCATGAGCTGTTTGTAAATTTTGGAGACTAATCCCTTGTCAGGAATAGAGTGTAAGAAAGAAGGAAAGTAAAGAAAGTGCTGAAATTTCTGTTTAGCAATGAAAGCATTCAGAATATGAAAACAAATTAAAACTAGGTTTTCAAACAAACAAAATTGTTTATGTTCCATACTCTGTGCCAGTCTTAAATGCTGTAACAAACATTTTCAGATTTGTCTTGTACAGTAGTTCTTCCAAATGAAGCATTGTTTTTTTTTTTTTTTTTTTCCTTTTTTTTTTTTTTGTACAGGAGACTGGTACTCAGAAGCTTAAACATTTTGCCAAAGAGAACATGTAAGATTAATAAGTGACAAACAAATTCAGCAGATAATTAGAATAGATTAAGTTCTTATTAAATAACCACTAAAAGCTAAGCTTATTATTCCATTTCAGAGAATAAAAATTAGAACCAATATGTTAACTATCTTGCTTGAGTTCTCACAGTAGAGAACTAGTGGAAACGCAATTTCAATACTGTTGGCTAGACACACAGAGACCAAGACAATAAATAATTATTATCAACTGCTTCCTCTAAATGAGCAAGTATTCACCATGTAGTATTGGGCTGGCCAAAAATTTCATTCAGGTTTTGGCCAACCCAATACTTGCCATTCTAGAATTCATGTATTTTCCATTATTCCAGATGTTTTCTTTTGTTTCTTGAAACTTAAGGAAGAATAAGAATCACCTGGAGATTTTATCACATACAGATTCTTAGATCCTGTCCCCAGAAGTTCTGATTCAGTTTGTCTTGGTGGTGATTCAGTAATTTCTATTTCTAACAAGCTCCCTGAAGATGTTGAGGATGACACCTCTGTTTTAGAAAATGTATTTTGAGAACTATTACTCTACTGTACTGTATAGAATATTTACATATAATATTGTGAATTGATGCTTTTGAATTGTGGTGCTGGAGAACACTCTTGAGAGTCTCTTGGACATCAAGGAGATCAAATCCAGTCAATCCTAAAGGAAATCAACCCTGAATATTCACTGGAAGGACTGATGCTGAATTTCCAATGGTTTGTCCACCTGATGTGAAGAGCAGACTCATTGGAAAAGGCCATGATCCTGGGAAAGACTGAAGGCAGGAGGAGAAGGGGATGACAGAAGAAGAGATAGTTGGATGGCATCATTGACTCAATGGTCATGAGTCTGAGCAAACTCAAACTATCCAGGATATAGTGGAGGGCAGTGAATCCTGTCAGTCCTGCAGTCCATGGGGTCACAAACACTCAGACATGACTTAGCAACTAAAAAACAACAAGCTTTTCTTTCAAACAATGTAAATATTTAACCTGGCAATTGTCATAATTTCCTTCAGAGCCACTGTTTTGGCAGCATACAACCGTTAGAGATTTGTGATAATGTGATTTAAATTTACGGATATAGTTAGTGCTTTTTGCCTTTCAAATGCAATTTGTTTACATATTAGGCAACACAGATTCTATCTCTGCCTAGAAACACAGAGGCTTCTATTTTCAGCTCAGCTTCATAAGTGGAGACATTGTGTTTCTCTTTTCCAAATAAATATTTACATTGATTTTCAGAACAATTTTTAAAGAAATTTTACTGCTTAGTGTTGCTGCTCATCTTGATCATAGCTGTTTTTAAATTCTTCAGTTACACACATCGCAAAATTTGTTAAAACAAAAGCCAACAGACAAATACTCACATAATTGTTTGTACCATATACTAACCACAAAACATTGTGTGTCTAACACTAGTGCATACAAAACATAATAAAATGGGGTCCATTTAAAGATCCTGTAGTAGATGAATGGACTCACATTCATAATGAGGGGAACAGAATCCCATCAATTTCCTATGGTAAACCAGAAAAGCAACATTTGAACTCAAACACTGAAAAGAAGTGAGTATGTTCAGAATATTGAATCTTTTCCCATATATTATCCTTAAAATGGGTTTTACTGTCATGCCAATATGTAAATTGTCTTCACTAAAATTATGACTTTAACCTTATGGAAACCACCAGCAGTATAACATTCCTCACCTCAGAAAAGTTCTGGTATATTTTAGCTGAATTTTGAAGAACTCAGCTTATGTAAGAAATAACCCTTGCTAGCAGTGCACTGATTTCTATGCTATTATTGTTTTTCCTTACCTCTTTAATAATTCATTGCTTTCTTGTGCTATAACCTCCCCAAAAAAATCAGGTGAGAATTTTAAGCATATATTTCCCCCATATCTATTCTTTTCTTTATGCTTAGACAAATTTTAACCTTAAAGTTTATTTAAAGAATACTTTGCTTACATTTATAAAAAACATCAAAACCTTGAAACTGACATCATTTATGTTTTGCTTTGCTGTATTAGTCATATTCTTTGTTAACCTACCAGTTTAATAGATGGCAGGATTTATGGTGTAATCCAACTGTATGGTTTTTCTGAAACAAATATATCTTAGTGTAATTTAAAAATTATGAATACACAAAATTATAGCCCTATAATTAGCAAATACACAGTTAGATAAATTCTGAATTTATTATTTATTTTATAAATTGTTTTATAAAATACAACTTCCTGGAATTTTAGTAATATTTATTTTTTATTCCTTCAGTTGAATTGTGTTGGCTTATACTTCATTTGAAAGAAAACACAAGTCAAGGCACAAAGTGTAGTCTGTGTTTTCTCAACTAGGGTTTACTCACCTTCTTTCCCTTTTCTAATGGTACCAGGGTCTCCTTTATAAAACAATTTCCCTTTTCTTTTTTATTTGTAAAAATTTTATATTGAAGTATATTTGATGTACAATTTTGTGTTAGTTTCAGTAAGGTGATTCAAGTATATATATATACATACATAGGGTGCATGTACTTGTATGTATATCTATTCTTCAGACTCTTTTCCCATAGAGGTTATTATGGAATATTGAGTAGAGTTCTCTGAGCTATGCAGTAGATCCTTGTTGGTTATCTATCTATATATAAAAGTAGTGTGTGTTCTGTGCTTAGTTGCTCAGTCGACTCCAACTCTTGGGACCCCCATAGACTGTAGCCTGCCAGACTCCTCTGTCCCTGAAATTCTCCAGGCAAGAGTACTGGAGTGGGCTGCGATTTCCTTCTCCAGGGGATCTTCCCAACTCAGGAATTGAACCTGGGTCTCTTGCACTGCAGGCATACTCTTTACCAACTGAACTAGTGTGTACATGTTAATCCCAATCTCCTAATTTATCCCTTCCTGGCAGCTTTCCCCTTTGGTAACCATAAATTTGTTTTCTATGTTTGTGAGTCTTATTTCTGTATTGTAAGTACATTAATTTGTATCATTTTTTAGATTCCACGTATAAATGATACCATGATATTTGTCTTCCTCTGTTTGACTTATTTCACTTAGTATGATCACCTCTATCTAGGTCCATCTGTGTTGCTTCACGTGGCATTATTAATATTCCATCATATATATGTACCACATCTTCTGTATCCATTTCTCTGTCAATGGACACTTAGGTGGCTTTCATGTCTTGATAATTGTAAGTAAGGCTGCTGTGAATATTGTGCTGCAAGTATCTTTTCAAAGTATTGTTTTCTCCAGATATATGCCTAGGAATGAGATTGCTGGGTCACATGGTAGCTCTATTTTTGGTTTTTTAAGTAACCTCCACACTATTCTCCATAGTTGGCTGCACAATGTTACATTTCCAAGTCTACTTTATATCACCAATGCACTTAATTTTTTTTTCTTTTTTTTCTGGAAGATGCCATGAAGAGCATATATTTTCCTCTGGCATCCATGAGTGATCCAATAACCCAATCCAAACTGATACTATGTATCCCCACACAGGCCCTAAAGACTGGCCAGGTGTGACCAAGGTCAGTGCTAGAAATCCCAGGACACATTCCATATGGACATTTCCTATGGCATGGGATCAGCCAAAGCCAGTTTGCTATCAGCAGGACAAAAGTGGAAACATGGCTGAGAGTAGGACTCAGTGATATTTAATACCAATCACAGAAAACTTTGATTGAAATGCATCTGCAGTTTAATCCACTTATTGCTTACATCAGTTAAAATTGTACTTTCTGTTGCTTTCAAACCAAAATGTACTGTTTTACATAAAATTGTTAGCAGGGAATAAGATCAGTAGAAAAAGTGATAGGTCACTGTAGGATAAACTGAGTCAAGGAGGCAGAATGGAGGAAGTGATGACATCTTGTGATAGGAGCTATGTCTGGATATCCTGTGCTTTTTCTACAATGATGAGATGGTTGCTGACACTGTGACCTGTTTTATATTGAGACTCAGATTATTTACCTGAAATATGTAGCATTAGGAGCTTAGAGGAACAAAAATAGTAAGGGGCCTAATATGTATTGGGTATTTCATAAATTCACTGGTGATAATCAAAGAAAGAGAATGAACTGAAGTAAGGGATTTGAAAGCTGAAAGGAAAGAAATTGCACATTTTCTAAGAAGAGTCTTTTCTGTTTGTGGACTGAAGTTCAAAATGGACCAGTCATAATCTGGAGATTGAGACATTTAGAAGAGTAAAATGATTTGCTCCACGTGGAGGTTTGCCTTATAGAAATATTGAGACAGGATTGAGTTGGACAAAAGACTTCTTAGTCAGGATAAGGCTATCTTCCCAGACCTTTCTCAGATACAGTGGGTTAAATATTTAATGGGAATCATGTGGAGGGGGGGCAATGATGGAGTGTTAGTTACAGAAAGGAGATGAGATATACTGATACCTTTGAAATGGCAGCTGATTTAGAGCTGGACCTACAATACAAATTTGGGGCAACTGCACCAAGGTACTGGTTTTGCATTGCTTGTCTGGAAATGTGGGGAATCTAGAGGTAGGGATTAGGAGAGGTGCAGAGAGAAGGACACAGAAGTACCAACATGTTAGTAAAATACTTAGCAAAATCTCTGGATCTCCAGAACTCTAGTTAATGAAGTCAACCAAAAGCAAAAAAGCCCTGAAACCCCCTCCCCCCACCCCATGTATTTCAGGGTCATATGAGATGCAAGGAAAAATTCAGTCCTGGACAACAGCTTGGGCTTGCCAAACAGTGTAGGAAACCCACAGTCAGGCATCTGAAAGGAATGAGTAACAAAGGTGCCTGTGAGTGTTTGCACCCTCTGGGAGTGCTTGCACTTCCTCAAAATGCCTACTGCAAGGTACAGTAAGTCCCCTGCATATGAACCTTCAAGTTGCCAACTTTCAAATATGTGAATGTGCACAGAAGAAGGATGATGCTTGAATAGAGGAAGAAGAAATAACTGAAGAACTGAAGAGGTTCACGAGGCAGGAAATGGAAAGAGGATTTTCTTTATCTGAGGGGCACACTTGGTTGTTAAGGTACAAGACCAGAGCATAGAACGGTACATGAAGGTTGTAAGAACTGTTCAGAAAGCAATCTGCACTATTATTTCATCTATGAAGAGGGAAATTAAAAACAAAAAAAAGTACTGTTACCCAGACATCACTGGATCATTTTTTCAAGAGAGGTAGATAGAATAGAATCCAGCAAGTAACTGGAACCTGTGCCATCAGTGTCAGGTGTGAGTGACATCAAAGCTTGCCCTCTGTCTCCTGTTGCTGATGATCCTTCAGCTCTACCATCTTCCAACCCCTCTCCCTCCTCCAGTCAGTAACTCTTCTTGTGATTTCACTTGATGCAGTTACTGTATGCCAGCTGTTGTACTGTACTACTGTACATTTCAAGGTACTCTAAGATTAAATATTTTTCCTTGTTTTTTTGTGTTTGTCTTTTATCTATAACTTGTGTGAAAAATAATATAAACCCACTATAGTATAGTTCTATATAGCCAATTGTGTTAGGTGGGTGGTTGTTGTTTAGTCGCTAAGTTGTGTCTAACATTTTCCAACCCTGTAAACTGCAGCACACAAGGCTTCCCTGTCCTTCACTGCCTCCCAAAGTCTGTGCAAACTCATGTCCATTAGGCTGATGATACCATCCAACATCCATCTCATCCTCTGTGTCCCTTCTCCTCCTACCCTCAATCTTTCCCAGCATCTGGGTCTTTTCCAGTGAGTTGACTCTGCATCAGGTGGCCAAATTCTTGGAGCTTCAGCTTCAGCTAGATTGGGTACTTAGGCTTATTTTTCTGGACTTATGAACAAATTGGACTTATGAGCAAGCTCTTGGAGCAGAACTTGTATGTAGGTAGAGGACTTACTGTACAGCAATGGAAGGCAACAGCCGGGAGAGATCTTCTAGAAATTAAAACTTCCTATTACCTGATAAGAGTTGGGATTTTTTAATGCTTTTCTGAACAGCAAGATATGTGGGTGACCGCTTTTTCTTTTCTAGCCTTTCCTTCTCCAAATGGAAAATGCACTAACCTCTAAGCAGGGAGCCAGATATGGAGTTGATTGCAATTCTTTTCAAAGAAGTTATAAAGGGCTCAGTGTAAATAACAATGGAAATGAAAGCAGAAATGGACTCTGAGATTCGTTTGTATTTTTCAAAAATTATCAGCAGTCTCCAAAAGTACTAGGGAAAATAGGAATAATGAGATTCACAAAAATTTCAGTTACCATACAACATTACAGAAGATAGATAAAGTTTAAAGATGGAGCAGATAAAATTATGGTTTAAAAAAAAGCCATTTTGGTAAGAAAGTGACAGGAGCTGAGAGTATAAATGTGGTATATGAAGAAGTGAAGGGTTTTAAAAGTTTTAAGAAAGAGGAAGAAGGAAAGAGACAGGAATAAGGTATGAAACAGATAGAAATGATTATGAAGGTTAGCTATGCTGTCATTTGTTAACTTTCTTTGAAGAAGTCCAGATTATGATAAGATTAAAAGTACTGTCTAGGGACTTCTGGTTGGCCCAGCAGTTGTTGTTTAGTTACCATGTTTTGTCAGAATCTTTTGTGTCCCCATGGAATATAGCCCACCAGGCTTCTCTGTCCATGGGATTTCTCTGGCAAGAATATTAGAATGGGTTGCCATTTCCTCCCCCAGGGGATGGTCCTGACCTAGGATCATACCTGTGTCTCTTGCATTGGCAGGTGAATTCTTTACCACTGATTTCTCAAGAGGCAGATGAGGTGGTCTGGTATTCCCGTCTCTTGAAGAATTTTCCACAGTTTATTGTGATCCACACAGTCAAAGGCACAAGTTTCTAAATTGTTACATGCCTTTTCATCACTTTCCTGCACCTTTAAATGACTGTTTCCAACCATTTTGTTCACCTTTTTGTGGTTGGTGGTGGTGTTAATTGTTTGGAAGAACACTTTGCTCTGCTCTCCTGGAGGAAGGCTCCCCCCCCCGCCCCCCTCCCAACCCCGCCGCCACCATTAACATAGCCCTTTGTTGCATCTTCATCAGACAACTCTTTTGGTCAGGAATTCATCCCTGGTAAAAAGCTCTGGAGTTCTGGAAGATAACACATTTTGACAGTTAATTTCCAAAGGTTGGTGGGGTCAACTCACACCTTCTTTTATTAAATCCTCACCTCAGCAGGACTTTGACAATGTTCTGACCTTATTCCACAGCCATTAATGGTTTATGCTGCTGGTACAAGTTAAGGCACTGATCATCTTCATATAAAATCCCAGGGTTGCCTCCTGACCACTTCTGCCCCATATTGTAGCCATTACTCACACACACACACACACACACACACACACACACACACACACACACACAATTCATGACACTGCTTTGCCTTCAGGGGGACTTTACTGATTTATTGATTTTTAAAAATTTGTTATATATTTTAAAATGTTTATATTGGACTGTAGTTGATTTACAATGTTGTATTAGGTTCAGTTATAGCAAAGTGATTTGGTTATACATACATCTATTCTTTTCAAATTATTTTTCCATTTAGGTTATTACAGAATATTGAACAAAATTCCTTGTGCTATACAGTAGATGCTTCTTGGTTTTTTAAAAAATTTTTGTAGGGTTAGTAATTCCTCAGATTCTTACTCCTTTTTGTCTTCAACAATTTTGTTTTGCTTTTTTTGTGTGTGGTATGAGGTGGGTGTTGAATTGGTGTTTGCCAAGTAGAAGAAGCAGTAGGCTATACTACTAAATGTATACTCTTCCTTATTTATTGAAAATACACTGAGCGAAATAATCAAATTTGCCTCCAACAATCAACCAAAATTACCCATTTTCAAATTTTTCCCTAATCATCCAGAAGATATGAGCAAACATGCATTACCAATTAACTATAATGCAATCAGGAAAATATCCATACTGTGTCCTTGGTCTTTCCTTGATGGGTTTCCTGCTCCATATTTGAAACAACAGGTCCCTAAGTGATGCTTGTGGAAATCATTTTACAGAAAGGGAGCTATTTTTCTCTTAAAACACCTTCATATTCTACTCAAGTAACTGCATAAATGAGCCTAACATTTTCCAGTGGACCATCTTCAGTGGGGTTTAGATGTATGGCTGCTGGATGATTAGCAGATTCTCTAGATGACTTATGGGAAATAATGACTTAAGGGAAGGAATATGCATATTTTAGTTCAGACTTCCAAAAAGAGAAGTGGAACTCTTTTCAAAGATGGGTGTGTTTCTTTACACTAGAACCAAGTGTAAGGGGGAAAGTGGAAATGGCATGCTGTTACATGTTTAACAATCGGCTCTCTGGTTGTGGGCATGGTTCTCAAGCCCTGGTTTAATGGCATAGGCAAATCTTTGTGATGTAAATACAAGCTAACAATGTAGTGTTCCTGGATTTGGAGTAGGAAAGGGATATACTCAATTCGTGCTCAAAGAAAAAGTTTGAGCCAACTCTAGCACACCACTGCCAATGCCTCATAAATTAAAAAAAAAAAATAAACTATCATAAGAAGCCCAGACAGACCAGAAGCTTCATGCCAAGAGCATCCCATGGGTTAAGACTCTCATTATATTTCTCTGGTAGAAACTACCCAGCACAATTGATGAGCATGTTTGCAATTACTTATGACAAAATAATTTTTTGCATTTTCCTTTCTCCTCAGTACTATCAAGCTAAGGAGGAGAGGATACACTCGAGCTGACATCCCTTTTCTTCCCATTTATAAATTGGTCTTTTACTTTCAGACCTAGAGATAGATAAGTGTATATATACACATTTTATACAGAATTTACATATATATTTTAATCCTCAATAAAGACTTGCTTAAAGGGAGTTTTCTCTTTAAAATTGAGATGCCTATATTTCTGCATATATTGCTTGAATTGTTATATTAATCTTTATTTTATTTTAGCCTCACAATTTTCTTATGAAATTCAATATCTAATAGGAAACCAGAACTGTCTGGTTTTTACAGTTTCTTTTTAGTTCTGTTTATTTTCAATCAAATATTATAGCTTGATATATTAAAATATATTTGACAAAAAAATGAAACACAAATTTAGTTTAAAAGATAAAACATAATATTTTTTACCAAAGGGAATTACTGCTGGATATGTAGAAATTATGGTTATAGTGTGGAATTTTGCAATTTTTCATAACAGACACAAAGAGGAAGCTGATGTCAATTACTTAAGAGCAGAAGAAAGTAGTAATGAGCGTACTTGTAACTTTCCAAAAGTATCATTTAAAATACTGACAATTCATGTAAAAAACACAGTAATAATAAAAACTGTATTTTTAAAAATAATTTGCATATTTGAAGTCATGTCATTAAGATTATGAACTTCTTTTGAGAGTTATATTCTATAATTACTTTTCTTGAAATTATTTCAAAGAAGTTCAGTGAGCATTTCACTGGCATATTAAAAGTAATTGTATTACAATGAAAAGAGAAAACATTTTTCTCTTGCTAATAGTGTATGAGGTATGATCTCTTTGCTCTTTTGAAAGAAAAGTTTCATTCTGTATTCTGTGTCTCAGCTTTGATTCCTATTTCAAAAACCTTTTTTTAATAAGGGTGGATGAAAATAGATTTTCTTATATTTACAATTCTTTCAATTTTTTCAGGTTTACCAAAGCTTCAAGGAGCTTATAAACCATAAATTTTCTGGTTAGTCTTGGATTGGATAGAACATATTGTAATTTTAACAGGAATTTTCAACAGTGTCAATTACTTTGGGTACATTGGTTTAAGTACAGTATAAAATTAAAAGTAATTTACCTATTTCTTCATACAGTGTACTGTCTACTATACTAATTTTTAGTATGGTTTTATTATATTTCCATTGGCTAATGCTTGATTAGAGTATGACCATGAGGATGGGAAGCTAAAAAGGATGGAGGAAAAGATTCAATCTGTGGAATTTAGAAATGCTGGAAAAATTACTGTGTGGAAAATGTTCAATAAAATCACAATGCCTGTGGTGGACAAAAAGATAGTAAATCAGATACTCAAGTTAGGATAGTCATTACAAGGCAACAGCTAAAAGGTGAGTGAATAGAGTGGGAAAAATATGAAAATGTTCTTCAAAGGATTTCATGCCTCTAAAAATCAAATAAAAATGCTATGGAAATAGGAATGGTTCAGTTCAGCTCAGTTCAGTCACTCAGTTGTGTCCGACTCTTTGTGACCCCATGGACTGGAACACGCCAGTCTTCCTTGTACATCAACAACTTCCAAAGCTTGTTCAAAATCATGTCCATTGAGTCGGTGATGCCATCTAACCATTTCATCCTGGGTCGTCCCTTTCTCCTCCTGCCTTCGTTATTTCCCAGAATCAGGGTCTTTTCCAATGAGTCAGTTCTTCTCATCAGGTGGCTTAAGAATTGGAGCTTTAGTTTCAGCATCAGCCCTTCCAATGAATATTCAAGATTGATTTCCTTTAGGATTGACTGGTTTGACCTCCTTACAATCCAACAGACTCTAAAGAGTCTTCTTCAACACCACAGTTAATTAATTCTTCATCACTCAGTTTTCTTTATGGTCCAATTCTCACATCCATATATGACTACTGGAAAAATAGAGATGGTAACTTCATATATAGTCATCTTAGTAATGTAGTGTTCTTTCTTTCTGTGTGTTTTACAGCTAAGAGCTATTTTTTCTCAACAACAGCTGTCAATAAAAGGATCATTTGAGAAGCAGGTTCAAGTAAGGATGACTTCACATGTATTTTACATGATAAAATAAGTACTGACAAATGCTATACTATCTAGTATCTTAGATTAAATTTTACTGCCACCAGTATGGACACCATTTAAAATCTCCATCTCACACATAAATGCCCATCACATCAATATGAAGAGTTTTGCTAGTTATAATGAAAAATAAACAATTTGAAAAATATCAAGGTGATGGAATGTAGTCATCCAAGTTAAACTCTACATGAATGGTGCTGCTGGATTTGGAGAGTGTACAAATCTACTGTGTTTAATTTTGCAAAGTGAAAGTGGAGTTATGCTAAATGGATTGTAAATATAATGTAATAGTTGGTATAAATGCAAAAGTATTTTTCATTCTTTTTCCTTTGTTTTCATTTTGAGAGGATTTTAAAATTGTGTGTGTGTGTGAATAACAGTGTGTTAATTAGTACAGACTTTATATACAAGGCTTATTGGTATTGAGCTTATCACTTAAAACCATCCCCATGATGAGTTTATGGAAAGAGAAAATTTAATATATTTTCATTAAATGACCAGTGTGTACAAATATCACTATTACTTACTACCAAATTATACGAGTTTTGTGGTAAAGGGCTTTCCTTGTGGCTCAGCTGGTAAAGAATCTGCCTGCAATGCAAGAGACCTGGGTTCGATCCCTGGGTTGGGAAGATCCCCTGGAGAAGGGAAAGTCTACCCACTCCAGTATTCTGGCCTGGAGAATTCCATGGACTGTATAGACCATAGGGTCACAAAGAGGCAGACACAACTGAGCGACTTTCACTCACTTATGGTAAAATGTGGGTATTTTAGACAGTTTAATAAAAGAAAATATGCACTTAGAGATGTATTAATGTTCTCATTACACATAGAATATTATAAAAGTGGTGTTTTCCATTCTTTAAAAGGTTTCACTGGTTTCCACCTATAGTTGGCTGCATCTACTATAATATCTGTTCAGATGAGAGTTAATACACTTTTCTGTCTCTCCTGATTTATGAAGCTAAGCTTCTGAATGAAAAGGGTATGTGTTTTAATGGAATTCTCCTATGGGGCACATCAAGTCATTTTATACATGACAATTTATGATATGTGACTGACTCTAACACGATTTCATCATTTCATTTCTATTATTCAGAAAAAATACATATGAACTACATAGAAATCTTTTTATTGTACTCCATGGGGGGTTTGAAGTATATGAGAATTCTGATGGAACACAGTACAACATGAAGTTTATGGGAAAAAAAGGAAGTTTAAAAACATTTTATTTTAAAATTTCTAGCAAGAATTTCAAAACATTCTCAAAGTATATTTAAAAAAACTTTAATGGAAAATTATTTACAAAATAGACTTTGAGAGAAATATGTTGGTTTAGAACTTTCATCATTACTTATTAAAATAATTATTTATTTTAATTAGAGGCTAATTAATTTACAATATTGTAGTGGGTTCTGCCATACATTGCTGGGAAAGTGCTGCATTCAATATGTCAGCAAATTTGGAAAACTCAGAAGTGGTCACAGGACTGGAAAAGGGCATTTTTAATTCCAGTCCCAAAGAAAGGTAATGGCAAAGAATGCTCAAACTACCACACAATCACACTCATCTCATGCGCTAGTAAAGTAATGCTCAAAATTCTCCAAGCCAGGCTTCAGCAATACATGAACTGTGACTTTCCAGATGTTCAAGCTGGTCTTAGAAAAGGCAGAGTAACCAGAAATCAAATTGCCAACATCTGCTGGATCATGGAAAAAGCAAAGAGTTCCAGAAAAACATCTATTTCTGCTTTATTGGCTATGACAAAGCCTTTGACTGTGTGGATCACAATTAACTGTGAAAAATTCTGAAAGAGATGGGAATACCAGACCACCTGACCTGCCTCTTGAGAAATCTGTATGCAGGTCAGGAAGCAACAGTTAGAACTGGACATGGAACAACAGACTGGTTCCAAATAGGAAAAGGAGTTTGTCAAGGCTGTATATTGTCACCCTGCTTATTTAACTTCTATGCAGAGTACATCATGAGAAACACTGGGCTAGAAGAAGCACAAGCTGGAATCAAGATTGCCGAGAGAAATATCAATAACCTCAGATATGCAGATGACACCACCCTTATGGCAGAAAGTGAAGAGGAACTCAAAAGCCTCTTGATGAAAGTGAAAGTGGAGAGTAAATAAGTTGGCTTAAAGCTCAAACTGGTCCCATCACTTCATGGGAAATAGGTGGGGAAACAGTGGAAACAGGGTCAGACTTTATTTTTGGGGGGCACCAAAATCACTGCAGATGGTGACTGCAGCCATGAAATTAAAACATGCTTACTCTTTTGAAGGAAAGTTATGAACAACCTAGACAGCATATTGAAAAGTAGAGACAATACTTTGCCAACAGAAGTCTGTCTAGTCAAGGCTATGGTATTTCCAGTGGTCATGTATGGATGTGAAAGTTGGACTGTGAAGAAAGCTGAGTGCTGAAGAATTGATGCTTTTGAACTGTGGTTGGAGAAGACTCTTGAGAGTCCCGTGGACTGCAAGGAGATCCAACCAGTCCATTCTGAAGGAGATCAGCCCTGGGATTTCTTTGGAAGGAATGATGCTAAAGCTGAAACTCCAGTACTTTGGCCACCTCATGCGAAGAGTTGACTCATTGGAAAAGACTCTGATGCTGTGAGGGATTGAGGGCAGGAGGAGAAGGGGACGACAGAGGATGAGATGTATGGTTGGCATCACTGACTCAATGGACGTGAGTCTGAGCGAACTCCGGGAGTTGTTGATGGACAGGGAGGCCTGGCGTGCTGTGCTTCATGGGATTGCAAAGAGTCAGACATGACTGAGCAACTGAACTGAACTGAACTGATGATGGCTCCGCCCATCAGAACAAGGCAGACCCAGTTTTCCTCACAGTGTCTCTCCCATCAGGAAGGTTCCATAAGCCTCTTATCCTTATTTGTCAGAGGGAAGACAGAATGAAAGACACAGTCACAAAAAAACTAACCCAACTGATCCTATGGGCAGTATCTTTGTCTAGCTAAATAAAACTATGAGCCATGCCCTGTAGAGCCACCCAGGACAGACATGTAATGTGCAGAGTTTGGACAAAACATTGTCCACTGGAGAAGGGAATGGAAAACCACTTCAGTATTCTTGCCTTCAGAACCCCATGAAGAGTATGAAAAGGCAAAAAGACATGACCCTGAAAGATGAACTCCCCCAGCTCAGTAGGTGCCCAATATGCTACCACAGAAGAGTGGAGAAATAACTCAAGAAAGAATTAAGACATAGAGCCAAAAGGAAAACAATGCCCAGTAGTCGATGTGACTGGTGATGGACATAATGTCTGGTGCCATAAAGAACAATATTGCTTAGGAATGTTAGGTCCATGAATCAAGGTAAGTTGGAACTGGTCAAATAGGAGATGGCAGGAATAAACATCAACATTTTAGGAATCAGTGAGCTAAAATGGACTGGAATTGGCAAATTAAATTCATATGACCATTGTATCTACTGCTATGCACAAGAATCCCTTAGAAGAAATGGAATAGCCATCATAGTCAACAAAGAGTCCAAAATGCAGTACTTGCATGCAGTCTAACATTTTGATATTTGGCAAAACTAATACAATTATGTAAAGTTTAAAAATAAAATTTAAAAAAAAATAAAATCACAGAATCATCTCTGTTCATGTCCAAGGCAAACCATTCAATATCACAGTAATCCAAATCTATGCCCCCAGCGCTAACTCCAAAGAAGATGAAGTTGAATGGTTATATGATGACTTATAAGATCTTGTAAACACCAAAAAAAAAAAAAAAAAAAAAGATGTCACTTTCATCATCAGATCAGATCAAATCAGTCACTCAGTCGTGTCCAACCCTTTGCGACCCCATGAATCGCACGCCAGGCCTCTCCGTCCATCACCAACACCCAGAGTTCACTCAGACTCACGTCCATATAGTCTGTGATGCCATCCAGCCATCTCATCCTCTGTCGTCCCCTTCTCCTCTTGCCCCCAATCCCTCCCAGCATCAGAGTCTTTGCCAATGAGTCAACTCTTCGCATGAGGTGGCCAAAGTACTGGAGTTTCAGCTCTAGCATCATTCCTTCCAAAGAAATCCCAGGCCTGATCTCCTTCAGAATGGACTGGTTGGATCTCCTTGCAGTCCAAGGGACTCTCAAGAGTCTTTTCCAACGCCACAGTTCAAAAGCATCAATTCTTCGGCACTCAGCCTTCTTCACAGTCCAACTCTCACATCCATACATGACCACAGGAAAAACCATAGCCTTGACTAGACGAACCTTTGTTGGCAAAGTAATGTCTCTGCTTTTGAATATACAGTCTAGGTTGGTCATAACTTTCCTTCCAAGGAGTAAGCATCTTTTAATGTCATGGCTGCAGTCACCATTTGTAGTGATTGTGGAGCCCAGAAAAATAAAGTCTGACCCTGTTTCCACTGTTTCCCCACCTATTTCCCATGAAGTGATGGGACCGCATTCCATGATCTTCGTTTTCTGAATGTTGAGCTTTAAGCCAACTTTTTCACTCTCCACTTTCACTTTCATCAAGAGGCTTTTGAGTTCCTCTTCACTTTCTGCCATAAGGGTGGTGTCATCTGCATATCTGAGGTTATTGATATTTCTCTGGCAATCTTGATTCCACTTTGTGCTTCTTCCAGTCCAGCATTTCTCATGATGTACTCTGCATATAAGTTAAATAAACAGGGTGACAATATACAGCCTTGACAAACTCCTTTTCCTATTTGGAACCAGTCTGTTGTTCCATGTCCAGTTCTAACTGTTGCTTCCTGACCTGTATACAAATTTCTCAAGAGGCAGATCAGGTGTTCTGGTATTCCCATCTCTTTCAGAATTTTCCACAGTTTATTGTGATCCACACAGTCAAAGGCTTTGGCATAGTCAATAAAGCAGAAATAGATGTTTTTCAGGAACTCTTGTTTTTTCCATGATCCAGCGGATGTTGGCAATTTGATCTCTGGTTCCTCTGCCTTTTTTAAACCAGCTTGAATATCAGGAAGTTCACGGTTCACATATTCCTGAAGTCTGGCTTGGAGAATTTTGAACATTACTTTACTAACATGTGAGGTGAGTGCAATTGTGCGACAGTTTGAGCATTCTTTGGCGTTGCCTTTCTTTGGGATTAGAATGAAAACTGCCCTTTTCCAGTCCTGTGGCCACTGCTGAGTTTTCCAAATTTCTGGCATATTGAGTGCAGCACTTTCACAGCATCATCTTTCAGGATTTGAAATAGCTCACCTGGAATTCCATCACCTCCACTAGCTTTGTTCATAGTGATGCTTTCCAAGGCCCACTTGACTTCTCATTCCAGGATGTCTGGCTCTAGGTCATTGATCACACCATCTTGATTATCTGGGTCGTGAAGATCTTTTTTATACAGTTTTCTGTATATTCTTGCCATCTCTTCTAAATATCTTCTGCTTCTGTTAGGTCCATACCATTTCTATCCTTTATTGAGCCCATCTTTTCATGAAATATTCCTTTGGTATCTCTGATTTTCTTGAAGAGATCCCTAGTCTTTCCCATTATGTTGTTTTCCTCTATTTCTTTGCATTGATCTCTAAGGAACGCTTTCTTACCTCTTCTTGCTATTCATTGGAACTCTGCATTCAGATGTTTATATCTTTCCTTTTCTCCTTTGCTTTTTGCTTCTCTTCTTTTCACAGCTATTTGTAAGGCCTCCCCAGACAGCCATTTTGCTTTTTTGCATTTCTTTTCCATGGGGATGGTCCTGATCCCTGTCTCCTGTACAATGTCACGAACCTCAGTCCATAGTTCATCAGGCACTCTATCTATCAGATCTAGTCCCTTAAATCTATTTCTCACTTCCACTGTATAATCATAAGAGATTTGATTTAGGTCATACCTGAATGGTCTAGTGGTTTTCCCTACTTTCTTCAATTTAAGTCTGAATTTGGCAATAAGGAGTTCATGGTCTGAGCCACAGTCAGCTCCTGGTCTTGTTTTTGCTGACTATATAGAGCTTGTCCATCTTTGGCTACAAAGAATATAATCAGTCTGATTTCAGTGTTGACCATCTGGTGATGTCCAAGTATAGAGTCTTCTCTTGTGTTGTTGGAAGAGGGTGTTTGTTATGACCAGTTCATTTTCTTGGCAAAACTCTATTAGTCTTTGCCCTGCTTCATCCCGTATTCCAAGGACAAATTTTCCTGTTACTCTAGGTGTTTCTTGACTTCCTACTTTTGCATTCCAATCCCCTATAATGAAAAGGACATCCTTTTGGGGTGTTAGTTCTAAAAGGTCTTGTAGGTCTTCATAGAACCGTTCAACTTCAGCTTCTTCAGCATTACTGGTTGGGGCATAGACTTGGATTACTGTGATATTGAATGGTTTGCCTTGGAAACGAACAGAGATCATTCTGTTGTTTTTGAGATTGCATCCATGTACTGCATATCGGACTCTTTTGTTGACCATAATGGCCACTCCATTTCTTCTGAGGGATTCCTGCCCGCAGTAGTAGATATAATGATCATCTGAGTTAAATTCACCCATTCCAGTCCATTTCAGTTTGCTGATTCCTAGAATGTCTATGTTCACTCTTGCCATCTCTTGTTTGACCACTCCAATTTGCCTTGATTCATGGACCTGACATTCCAGGTTCCTATGCAATATTGCTCTTTACAGCATCGGACCTTGCTTCTATCACCAGTCACATCCACAGCTGGGTATTCTTTTTGCTTTGGCTCCATCCCTTCATTCTTAATATGCTACTGGAGATCAGTGGAGAAATAACCCTTTCATCATAAGGGACTAAAATGCAAAAGTAGGAAGTCAAGAGATACCTGGAAAATAGGTAAGTTTGGCCTTGGAGTACAAAATGAAACAGAGCAAAGGCTAACAGAGTATTACCAAGAGATGTTACTGGTCATTACCAAGAGATGTTACTGGTCATAGCAAACGCCATCTTCCAACAACACAAGAGAAGACTTCACACGTGGACATCATCAGACAATCAAAACCAAAATCAGATTGATTACATTTTTTTGCAGACAAAGATGGAGAAGCTCTATGCAGTCAGCAAAAACAAGACTGGGAGTTGACTGTGGCTCAGATCATGAACTCCTTATTACAAAATTCAGACTTAAATTGAAGAAAGTAGGGAAAATGACTAGACCATTCAGTTATGGCCTAAATCAAATCCCTTATTATTATAGAGTAGAAATGACAAATAGATTCATCAGATTAGATCTGATAGAGTGCCTGAAAAACTATGGACAGAGTTTCTGGACAAAACAGTACAGGTTTGTACTGTACAGTACAGGAGGCAGTGATCAAGACAATCCCCAAGAAAAAGAAATGTAAAAAGTCAAAATGGTTGTCTTAGGAGACCTTATGAATAGCTGAGAAAAGAAGAGAAGCAAAAGACAAAGGAGGAAAGGAAAGATACACCTCTCTGAATGCAGAGTTCCAAAGAGAAGCATGGAGAGATAAGAAAGCCTTCCTGGGTGATCAGTGCAAGCCAATAGAGGAAAACAATAGAATGGGGAAGACGAGATCTCTTCAAGAAACTTAGAGATACCAATGGAACATTTCATGCAAAGATGGGCACAAAAAAGGACAGAAATTTATGGACAACACTAGCAGAATATATTAAGAAAGGGTGGGAAAAATACCCAGAAGAACTATACAAAAAAGCTCTTAATGACCCAGATAACCACAGTGGTGTGATCACTCACCTATAGCCAGACATCCTGGAGTCCGAAGTTAAGTGGGCCTTAGGAAGCATCACTATGAACAAATTTACTGGAGGTGATAGAATTCCAGCTGAGCTATTTCACATCCTAAAAGATGATGCCGTGAAATTGCTACACTCAATATGCCAGCAAATTTGGAAAATGCAGCAGTGGCCACAGGACTGGAAAAGGTCAGTTTTCATTCCAATCCTAAAGAAGGGCAATACCAAAGAATGTTTAAACTACTGCACAGTTGTACTCATCCCACAAGCTAGCAAAGTAATGCTCAAAATTCTCCAAGTGAGGCTTCAACAGTATGTGAACTGAGAACATCCTGATGTTCAAGCTGGATTTAAGGCAGAGGACCAGAGATCAAATTGCCAAGATGTGTTGGATCATAGAAAAGGCAAGAGAGTTCCAGAAAGACATCTACTTCGGCTTCATTGGCTACACCAAAGCCTTTCACTGTGTGGATCACTACAAACTCTGAAAATTATGAAAGTGATGGGAACACCAGACCACTTTACCTGCCTTCTGGGAAATCTGAATGCTGGTCAAGAGGCAAGAGTTAGAACCGGACACGGAACAAAAGACTGATTCTAAACTGGGAAAGGAGTATGTCAAGGTTTTATATTGTCATCCTGTTTATTTAACATATATGCAGAGTACATCATGAGAAATGCTGGGCTGGTTGAAGCACAATCTTGAATCAAGACTGTCAGGAGAAATATCAGTAACCTCAGTTATGCAGAAAGTGAAGAAGAACTAAAGAGCCTCTTGATGAAAGTGAAATAGGAGAGTGAAAAAATTGGCTTAAAACTCAACATCAGAAAACTAAGATCATGGCATCCGGTCCCATGACTTCATGGCAAATAGATGGGGAAACAATGGAAACAGTGAGAGACTTCATTTTCTTGGTCTCCAAAATCACTGGAGATGGTGACTGCAGCCATAAAATTAAAAGCTGCTTGCTTTTTGGAAGAAAAACTATGACCCACCTAGGCAGCATATTAAAAGGCAGAGACATTACTTTGCTGACAAATATCAGTCTAGTCAAAACTATGGTTTTTCCAGTAGTCATGTATGGATGTAAGAGTTGGACCATAAGGAAAGCTGAGTGCCATGTTTTTGAATTGTGGTGCTGGAGAAGACTCTTGAGAGTCTTTTGGACTGAAAGGAGATCAAACCAGTTCACCCTAAAGGAAATCAGTCCTGAATATTCATTGGAAGGACTGATGCTGAAGCTGAAGTTCCAATACTTAGGCTACCTGATGTGAAGAACTGCCTCATTTGGAAATACCCTGATACTGGGAAAGATTGAAGGCATGAGGAGAAGGGGACAACAGAAGCTGAGATGGTTGAATGGCATCACCAAATGATGGAAATCATTTTGAGCATGTTCCAGGAATTGGTGATGGACAGGGAGTTGGTGTCATACTGCACTCCATGGGTTTGCACACAGTCGGACATGACTGAATGACTGAATTGAACTGACTGACCCTCTGTTTTTACACTATGTATTTTAATGTTATTTACATTATGTTTTTATTTCCACTAATTCTCCCACCTTTTTTTGTCCTCCATTGATCCTTTTCACATGTTTACACTCTTTGCATCAATTTAGATAAGCTGCAAACTTCAGTTCTTTCATCAAATGAGGTGGCTCATTCAGATTCTCAGAATTCATTCTGCATGTACAGCAAGTAATGCAGAATCCTGTATAAGGATGAAATTAAAATATAAGAAATACATAGCACATCTTCTTTATACATTCATTTGTTGATGGACATTTAAGCTGCTTCCATGTCTTGGCTATTGTAAATAGTGCTGCCGTGACCATTGGAGTTGTACATTTTTTCTTTTTTTTCCCCCCAATATGTGCCTAAGAATGGGGTTGCAGGACCATGTGTTGTTGTTCAGTCACTAATTCGTGTCCAACTCTTTGTGATCCTATGGAGCACACCAGGCCTCCCTGTCCCTCACTATTTAACAGAGTTTGCCCAAGTTTATGTCCGTTGAATTAGTGATGCTATCCAATCATCTCATCCTCTGCCACCATCTTCTCCTTTTGCCTTCAGTCTTTCCCAGCATCAAAATCTTTTCCAATGAGTTGGCCCTTCTCATCAGAAGTCCAAAGTATTAGAGCTTCAGCTTCAGTATCAGTCTTTCCAATGAATATTAATAGGGTTGATTTCCTTTGGGACTGACTTGTTTGATATCACTGCTATCCAAGTGGCTCTCACGAGTCTTCTCCAGCACCACAATTTAAAAGCATCAATTCTTGGGCACTCAGCCTTCTTTATGGTCCAACTCTCACATCTGTACATGACTACTGGAAAAACCACAGTTTTAAATCCACGGACCTTTGTTGGCAAAATGATGTGTCTGCTTTTTAACACTCTGTCTAGTTTTCCTTTAATATGCTTTCCTTCCAAGGAGTGAGCGTCTTTTTATTTCATGGTTATAGTCACCTTGTGCACTGATTTTGGAGCCCAAGAAAATAACATCTACCACCATTCCCATTTTATCCCCATCTATTTGCCATGAAGTGTTGGGATCAGATGTCATGGTCTTAGTTTTTTGAATGTTGAGTTTTAGGCTAGCTTTTTCACTCTCCTCTTTCACATTCATTAAGAGACTTTTCTCTTTCTGCCATTAGGGTGGTATCTTCTGTATATCTGAGGTTGTTGACATTTCTCCCATAATCTTGTGGTAGCTCTATTTTAGCTTTTTAGGGAAACTCCATACTGTTCCCCATAGTGGCTTCAGCATTTTACATACTCACCTAACAGTATAGGAGGGTTCCTTTTACTCCATAGCCTCTCTAGCATTTATTATTTGTGTATTTTTGATGATGGCCACTCTGACTGGTGTGAGGTCATACCTCTTTGTAGTTTTGATTTGCATTCCTCAAATAATTAGAGGTGTTGCACATCTTTTCTTGTGCCTTTTGGCCATCTGTATATCTTCTTTGCAGAAATGTTTATTTAGGACTTCTGTCCACGTTTTGATTGGGTTGTTTGGGTTTTCTTTTTCTGATATTGAATATCAGAAATATATCAGAAAATATATAGATGCTGTTTATAAACTTTGGGCATTAATCACTTGTCAGTCGAATAATTTCCAAAAATTTTCTCCCTTTCTTTGGGTTTCTTTTCATCTTTTTTTTTTTTTTCCTTTTCTATGCAAAAGCTTTTAAGTTTACTTTGGTCACATATGTTTAATTTTTTATTTCCATTACTCAAGGAGATGGATCCAAAAAGATATTGCTGAAATTTATGTCACAGTGTTCTGCTGCGTTTTCCCCTAAAATTTTTATAGTCTGGATTACATTTAGGTCTTTAATCCATTTTAAGTTTATTTCTGTGTGAGGTGTTAAAGAATCCTCTAATTTTATTCTTTTCCATATAGCTGTTCAGTTTTCCCAGAACCATTTATTAAAGTGGTCTCTCCATTGTACATTCTTACAGTGTCAGACTTTCTTTTTTTGGGCTCCAAAATCACTGCAGATGGTGACTGCAGCCATGAAATTAAAAGACGCTTACTCCTTGGAAGGAAAGTTATGACCAACCTAGATAGCATATTCAAAAGCAGAGACATTACTTTGCCAAAAAATGTCTGTCTAGTCAAGGCTATGGTTTTTCCTGTGGTCATGTATGGATGTGAGAGTTGGACTGTGAAGAAGGCTGAGTGCCGAAGAACTGGTGCTTTTGAACTGTGGTGTTGGAGAAGACTCTGGAGAGTCCCTTGGATTGCAAGGAGATCCAATCAGTCCATTCTAAAGGAGACCAGCCCTGGGATTTCTTTGGAAGGAATGATGCTAAAGCTGAAACTCTAGTACTTTGGCCACCTCATGCGAAGAGTTGGCTCATTGGAAAAGACTCTGATGCTGGGAGGGATTGGGGGCAAGAGGAGAAGGGGACGACAGAGGGTGAGATGGCTGGATGGCATCACTGGCTAGATGGACGTGAGTCTGAGTGAATTCCGGGAGTTGGTGATGGACAGGGAGGCCTGGCGTGCTGCGATTCATGGGGTCGCAAAGAGTCGGACATGACTGAGCGACTGAACTGAACTGAACTGAACCTCCTTTGTCATGCTTTATTGACCATAGTTCTGGATATCTTTTCTTTTTATTTCTTCTGTTTTTTTTTTTTTTTTTATTCTGTTCCATTGATCTATATGTCTATTTTTGTACCAGTACCATACTATTTTGTTTCAACTACTGTACCTTTGCAGTATAGGAAGCCTGATCCCTTCAGCTCCATTTTTCTTTAAGATTGTTGTGATTATTCAGGGTCTTTCATGTTTTCATAGAAATTTAAACATTTTTAGTTCCTTGAAAAATGCCATTGGCAATTTGATAGGGTTGCATTCAATCTGTAGATTGCCTTTGGGGGTATAGTCATTTCATGGTATTGCTTTTTGCAATCCAAAAACATTTTATATCTTTCCATTTGTTTGTGTCATCTTTGATTTCTTTCATCAATGTCTTATAGTTTTCAGAATAGATTTCTCTTGTCTCCTTGAAAGTGAAAGTTAAAGTCACTCAGTCATGTCCGACTCTTTGTGACCCTATAGACTATACAAGGACTATATGTGGATGGCATCATCAACTTGATAGACATGAGTCTGAGCAAGCTCTGGGAGTTGGTGATGGACAGGGAAGCCTAGCATGCTGCAGGCCAACGGGTTTCAAAGAGTCGAGCATGACTGCGTGACTGAACTGAACTGGACTATATAGTCCATGGAATTCTCTAAGCCAGAATACTGGAGTGGGTAGCCATTCCCTTTTCCAGGAGATCTTCCCAAACCAGGGATTGAGCCAGGATCTTCAGCATTGCAGGTGGATTCTTTACCAGCTGAGCCACAAGGGAAGCCCAAGAAATACTGGAGTGGGTAGCCTATCCCTTCTCCAGTGGATCTTCCCAGCCCAGGGATTGAATCAGGGTCTCCTGTACTGCAGGTGGATTCTTTCCCAACTAAGCTATCTGAGAAGCCCTTTTGTCTCCTAAGGTACCTTTATTTTCTTGTTTTTTTATTCTTTTTGTTGTGAAAGTAAATGGGGTTGTTTCCTTACACCATGATCAACTGGGATTTATCCAGTGATGCAAGGATTTTTCAATATCTTCAAATTAATCATTGTGATGCATTCCATTAACAAATTAAAACATAAAAACCATGTGCTCGTTGCAGTAGATGTATAAAAAGCTTTGGATAAAATTTAACATCCATTTGTGATGAGAAAACAAAACAAAAACAAAAAAACTCTCCAGAAAGTGGGCATAAAAGAAACGTACTTCAACATACTAAAGACAATATATGACAAACTTACACCTAACATCATACTCAATGGTGAAAGTATTACCTCTAAGATTAGGAAGAAGACAAGGATGGTCCACTATCACCACTTTAGTTAACATAGTTTTAAAAGTCCTAGCAGAGGGATGGGATGGGGAGGGATGTGGGAGGAGGGTTCAGGATGGGGAACACATGTGCACCCGTGGCTGACTCATGTCAATGTATGACAAAATCGCTACACTATTATAAAGTAATTTACCTCCAATTAAAATAAATAAATTAAAAAATAAAAAATAAGTAAAAGTCCTATCATAGCAATCAGTGAAGAAAAAGAAACAAAAAGAATTCAAACTGGAAAATTAAGAAGTAAAATGTCACTTTGTAAATGACATGATATTGTATATAGAAAAGACAAAAAAAAATGATACCAGAAACTACTAGAGCTTATCAATAAACTCAGTAAAGTCACTTGATACAAAATTCATATGGAGAAATATTTTTTGCATTTAACAGCAATAAATCATTTGTTAAAACTTTGTTGAAGAATTTTGCATCTAAGTTCATGAGAGATACTTGTCTATAGTTTTCTTTTTTGTAATGTCTGATTTTAGTGTAAGGGTAATGCTGACTTTTACTGCTAAGATGGCAGAGTAGAAGGATGTGCCCTCATCTTCTCCTGCAAGAACTCCAAAATTTCCACTAGTTGCTGAACAGCCATCGACAGGAGAATGTTGAATCCCACCAAAAAAAGATATCCCATGTCCAAGGGCAAAGGAGAAGCCAAAAAAAAAAAAAAAAATAGTAGGAGGGATGAAATAATGTTTAGAATCAAACCCTATATACACCAGAGACACTCCTAGAGCTCAAACAAAACCTTGTGTGCCCCAGGACCCAGAGACCCCATACAGACTGAGCCAGACATGCCTTTGAGTGTTTGAGTTTCTCCTGCAGAGGTATGGGTCAGCAGTGGCCTGTAGTAGGGACAGAAGCTCTGGCTACAGCAGACCTTAGAGGCACAAAGTGTGGCATAAGTCCTCCTAGAGGAGGCTGCCATTAGCCCCACCATAGAGCCACTGAGCCGATCACCCACAAACTGGAGAACAATTATTCCAAAGAAGTTCTTGAACTGTTACAAAGGTTCTATGACCCACAGCAGATTTCCCAACATGGGGATCCAGAAAAGAGACTTAGAGCCCCCCACAGAATTTGACTCTGGAGGTCATTGGGATTTGATTGCAGAACTTCCAGAAGACTTAGGAAACAGACTCTTGGAAGCCACAAACAAAACCTTGTGTGCACCAAGAGCCAGGAGAAAGGAGCAGTGATCCCATAAGAGACTGTGACAGTCTTGCCTATGAGCGTTCAAGAGCCTCTGGTGGAGGCATGTGTTGACACTGGCCTGCCACAGGGTCAGACGCACTACATACAACAGTGCTGGCCTAAGTCTTTTTGAAGGAGGTTGCTATGGTGATGGACAGGGAAGTCTGGCGTGCTGCAGTCAATGGCCTGCAAAGTGGCGGACAGGACTGAGTGACTGAACTGACCAAATGCTGGCCTCATAGAATGAGTTAGGAAATATGCTCTCTACTTCTATCTTCTGAAAATTTTATATACTTAATTTAATTTTTTTCATAAATGTTCTGTAGATTTCACCAATCACCTATTTGATCCTGGTGTTTTCTAATTTGGAATGTTATTAATTATTGATTCAATTTTAATAGCCAAAGGACTATTCATGTTGTATATTTCATCTTGTATGAGTTTTGGTAAATTGTATCTTCCAAGTAATTGGTCCTTGTCATCTACTTTATCAAATTTTGGGACACATAATTATTAATAGTATTTATTTACTGTCCTTTCACTGTCTATATTATCTGTAGTGATTTCCCAAAATGTACAATTTTTCACCATTAAGTATGATGTTATTGTAGACTTTTAAAACAAATATCAAATTAAGAAAGTTCCTTATTATCTCTTCATCTGTTTTCCCTAAAAATTGTATAGAATTAGTGTTGATTCTTTTTAAATTTTTTGGTAGAATTTCAAGTGAAACCATCTAGGCCTGGACATTTCTTTTGTGGAATTTTAAAATTACAAATGCAATTTTCTTGATAATTATAGGACCAAACAAATGATCCCTTTCATACAGGGATATGTGAGTTGGTGGTGAACATAAACCATTTCATCTAAGTTGCTGAATTTATGTGTATAGAGATATTTGTTGTATTTCCTTATTATCCTTTTAATTTCTACAGTCTATAATGATATATCCTGTTTCCTTCTTAACATTGGTACTGTCTTTTTTCACTTTTTTTTTAGTTTACCAGTTTTGCTAGAGATTTGTCAATTTAATCTTTTTAAAGAACCAGAACATTGTTTTTTTCCTATTGCTTTTCTCTTTTAAATAATTTGTTCCTGTTGTCATCTTTTTAGTTGTTATTTATGCTCCTTTGGGTTTATTTTGCTCTTTTCTAGTTTATTGAGGCAATGAGCTAAGAATATTGATTTTAAACTTTTATTTTTTAATGTAAATATAGAATGCTATAAATTTACCTCTTTGCCTTTAAGTTTATTCCACCAATTTGTATATATCATAATTTCATTCTCACTCAGATCAATATATTATTTGATTCCTATGACTCTCTTGGCTTTGCCTTATAAGGATCCTTGTGGTTATATTAGTCCCACCCAAATAATCCAAGATGATCTTTCCATCTCAAAATTCTTAACATAATTGTATTTGCAAAGTTTGCTTTTCTATATAAAATAATTTATTCATAGATTCCAGAAATTAAGACTTGGAAACATTTGAGAAGAGGACCTTATCCAGTATACTGCAGTAGGATATAAGACCCCAAGAGAGAGGTCACAAAATAGAGGCTAACAGCATGGGATGTTGAAGAGAAATTGGAACCATGGTAGAAGATAGGTACTGTGCTCAGTCACCTCAGCCATGTCTGACTCTTTGCAACCTATGGACTGTAGCCCTCCAGGCTCCTCTGTCCATGGGATTCTCCAGGCAAGAATACTGGAGTGGGTTGCCATTTCCTTCTCCAGAGGATCTTACCAACCCAGGGATTGAACCCACATCTTTCATGTCTCCTGCATTGACAGGCAGTTTCTTTACCACCAGTGCCACCTGGACTACTGCTCAAAACAGCATCTCCATAGAGAAGGAGAGGAACAAATATTATGACTTTTCTCTCTCTCTACCTTACAATCTTCTGTCAACACCTCCCTATGGTGGGTCTAGGTGGAAAGAAGGTAGTATTGGAGCCTAGGAAATGCATTGAATGTGCTAGTTCCCAAGGATATAGAGCAAAGCAACATGGGAGAAAGTATAGCATCTCAGTGGAATTCTTTGAATTTGGAAGGGAAATTAAAAAAAAATAAATCATAATAAAACATAATGGCAGAATCTTTCCTCATTTTCTAGAAAGTACACACACACACTCAAAATGAGAGCTGTTTTGTTTCTAGTTCTTCATGGTTTCTACAATAAAATAATGCTGATGCAAAAAGCACTTTGTAAACGTATTATTTGCTTTAAGAAGCCATGGACCATTTAATCAAATGTGCTTTTATTACTAAGAATTCAGTGCACTGGTTAGTCTTTTAAAGGGAATGGTTTTACAAATTTTTGTTCTTCTATGACAGTCAGACACTGCTTCAGCATCATGTCTGTAATCAATGCCCAGAGATTTCAAAGGCCTAAGGTTTTGAAAGCCTATCATTTAGTTCTTGCCTTTGCTTTCTGGAAGTACTAATCCAATACAAATCAGACTACATCTTTGTTGAATGTGGTGTGACTGCACTCTCTGCTGTCTGTTAGCCCATTCTAAAATATATGCACAGCTGCAACAGGAACTGGCACCTGCAGCCCATGTAAACTCAGTAGAACAAAATACACTTAACTGTGTTCAGAGGGTGAAACAAACAATGGAGGCACACTACTTCAGAATGCAAATAAACCTACAACTGCAATGGATAGTGACTTACTTTAGAAGGCAAATCCGAGGCCTGGTATTAAAATAATTAACCTTTCAGAAGAATGTTCTAATGCTGTGTAATAGTCACATCTTTAATCTGTCAATTCATTAACAGTTAAATAGCATTCCAGAGCTGACATAAATGGAAAAAGATAGTTACTGTATTTATGTAGAATAATTGAGCCTTAAAATCTACTGCATTGATTATATTGATTGACATATTTTGAACAATAAATTAGAAAACCCCTACATCTAATTTGAAGAGATATATTTTGAAATTTAGGATTCATGATTCTTCTTAGGGCATAAGGCCAGTTACTTGTTTGACTTATTTACTCCAAAATGTGCACATATTAAAATCATGTATGTGTGTGTATGTGTTTGAATTTGGGAGGGTATTAAATATCCCCTCTTTTAGACACTGTATAAAGCTTATAAATAATTCCTATAAACATAAATATTATTACAAATCAAGGCTCTGAAATTAAGTAACAGTAGATAGTACACTGAAGTTGAAAAGTCATGTCTGTGGGCATGGAAGTTTTTTAAATAAAACAGTCTCATTTTAATGTTTCATTGGTACAATCATTTTGTGAGTTTAAACAAGAGTGTAGTTTGCTAGGTCCAAAGTTAAATTTCTTTAACTTTTGAATTTCTTTCTGCCAAATAAGTGGCTCTTTGATTTTATTTTAAAGAAGTAACTACTAAAAATTTATTATGCATTTTTTAATCTCACCAAAATCTAATATAGGAATTTTAGAAGTAACAAGACTGGGTAGATTTTTCCACAATGAATCTGAGTAGTATATGTTCTCATCAGAACAGTATGCAATAAGTTAGACCAGGAAGAATTCTCTGAGCAGGCATCTCAAATTCTTTAGTTTAAGCAGAAATGCACATTTGAGAGTACATATCTTAGTCTCCTTAGTTATCAAGTTTTTGAATTCTGGAAGGACTGGATCATTTCAAGGGAAACTAATTTGTACAATGAGGGAAAGAAATCTGGAGAGGAAGAGAGAAAGGAGAAATAAAGTGTCAGAAAGCTGTTACACGGGGGAATTCAGCCCTTCCTGTTTCTCCCAAAATTTCAATAAAAATCTATAGTAAGTGAGGAATATCACTGAAGATGGTGATACTGA
Organism: Bos taurus; assembly: GCF_002263795.3. Taxonomy (NCBI): domain Eukaryota; kingdom Metazoa; phylum Chordata; class Mammalia; order Artiodactyla; family Bovidae; genus Bos; species Bos taurus. Next base: position 7,922,285 of record NC_037343.1, read on the forward strand.
GGCCATGAAATTAAAAGACACTTGTTCCTTGGAAGAAAAGATATGACCAATCTAGACAGCATATTAAAAAGCAGAGACATTACTTTGTTGACAAAGGCCATCTAGTCAAAGCTATGGTTTTTCCAGTAGTCATGTATGGATGTGAGAGTTGGACCATAAAGAAAGTTGAGTGATGAAGAATTGATGCTTTTGAATTGTGGTGTTGGAGAAGACTCTTGAGAGCCCCTTGGACTGCAAAGAGATCAAACCAGTCAATCCTAAAAGAAATCAATCTTGAATATTCGTTGGAAGGACTGATGCTGAAGTTGAAACTCCAATACTTTGGCTACCTGATGAGAAGAACTGACTCATTGGAAAAGACCCTGATGCTGGGAAAGATTGAAGGCAGGAGGAGAAGGGGATGACAGAGGATGAGATGGTTGTATGGCACCACCTACTCCATGGACATGAGTTTGAGCAAGCTCTGGGAGTTGGTGATGGACAGGGATGCCTGGTGTGCTGCAGTCCTCAGTGTCTCAAAAAGTCGGACACAACTGAGCAACTGAACGGACCTAATGGATGTTTTACAGGTAAGATTTCTTATAAAAACCAGTGAAATATAGAGTCCTTGATGTGGGTTAAATAGGCACAAAGGAGAAATAACATGTCCATATATATATATATAGAAAATTCCTCCCCATATAGCAGATTCAAAAAGTAAAGTGAAAATATTAGTCTCTCAGCTATGTCCAACTCTTTGAGACCCCTTCACTGTTTAAGCTACCAGGGAATCCCCTTGGTGGAAAATAATTCACAGTAGACTTGATAGGAAATTGTCACCTTGATAGCATTGGCTACAAAGCCATTTGTAACCTAGATCACATTTAACCTACTATTTTCATTTAGTTACTTTACTTTTTATATTAAGCACTAGACATTAAAGCCTGTCTTTATGTGAATCTGCCTTATTCTTTTATGAATCTGTGGCTTTGTACAAGAAGCTCCCTCTTATGAAACCCTATAGATATAGTCCCCTTTCCCATCTCTTCCCCAGAATAACATCTAATTATCCTTCTAATTTCAACTTTTCCTGAGTGCCAAGTCATTGACTGAACTTCATTTTGAGAGAGTCCTGTCATACCCTGTAGTTAATGTCTATCATCCAGGTTTTAACTTACATTCTTTTCATCTGTCTGTGAAATGAAGTATCTTCTGCCATATAGGTGGGCAAAAAATGTCACAGTCACCAGTGATTTCTGACCTCCTAATGTGAATGAGGGCTTGCAAAAGGGAACACAATGCAGGTGATCCAGCAGATGCCACTACACTCCATGGTGATACTGAGGAGCTCATGGGTGGGACTGGGGGATGCAAGAAGCAACCATCCACCACACCTGCCACCCCTTATGGTGACATAAAACAGGATTTGGCTCCAGATAACTGAGGTGTATATGAAAGGGGTAAATTTAGTAAACCCATAGGCTTGCATTTTCCCATACAATGTAGAGTGCTAAATTCCTTAGTTTGATATCTGGTTTTCTTTACTGTTTAACAATAATCTTTGATGCTCAGACTGCCTGCCCCTTTTGTTACACTAGTATATAGCTTGACTCCCTCTCCTGCCTCCTTGGAGCAGTTTTCCTAGGGCTACTGAGATGCTACTTCTCAGATTTAGATTCCTTAACCTTGCCACCAAAATACAATATCTCTCTACTTTCAGAATGTGACATTTTTTTTCTTTAGTTGATATGTCTATTGATCTATTACCTGATTTGCAAGTAAAAACTAAAAATCAGGATTCTGTATTATTGCTAATACAACCATCAATTGATATAGTAGAAACTTAAAAAAAAAAGTCTTGAATGAAAGAAAGAGTAACAGTTTTAAAAATGAATTGTTGTTTTCCCTTGAGAACTTCTTTAAATGCAATTATTTATACATCAGGAAAAAAATATATGGCATGCTAGTGAATAAACCTGTAAAAAATAAAAGCAATACCCTTTATGGCGTAATTCTTCATTTTGTTAAAATGTTACACTATATAATTTCCTTATAATTTTCAACATTATAGCCTACTTCTTTTAGGCAGTTGAGGAAATAACTCATAGGACTTTTGAAATATTAACCTGGGGCATTCACAAGGACAATGAGTCCAAATCATTATGATTTCTTCTGGCAACACTTCAGAAATAAATATGTAGAGAAATTCCAGAATGAAGAGATCTTTATTGGTTGCTGAATGCCTTGAGGGGTGCATACAAAATATAATTTCAGTGGTTTGAACTGACTTTGATATGACTGACAATTTTTCTCTAAGTGCTCTATGAAAATGTGCTTAATATATCTAAGTTGTTTATGCTTATACTATAGGAAACCTGGTTATATATCCAACAATGCCCCCAGGGGGCTTGGTATGTAGGCCCCACCTTAGCATATAGTTGGATGTCAGGCATTGCTTATAACCCAATAGCCGTTTTATTCATCAGCTCCTTCCAGCTTGCAAATACAAACTGCTTTAGGACCCAGTCCCCTCTAAATGGTTTATTTAGAGCTGGTTTTATATCTACTACTAAAAACCACCAGGACCAATCTCTTCAACCTCACCAGACTACAAAATCTCTCCATCCACTAGACAGTTCTCTCTGGGTGTCTAGGAGAACACTGGTTTCAGGACAAATTGTCATGCACTGAAACCTGTGAAAATTCATCCCCTCTAAAATTGAACGTGTGTCAAAAGCCAACTTTTCTAATAACATCACCCACTTTGTAGAATCATCCCTTTGACTCTTTTGCTCTTTCCAAAATTAGGCTTTCTTCTCCATTCCCACTCTTTTTTGCAATCCAATATCCCTGTGACTCACTCAATAATGTAATTTTATATTATTTCCCATAATCTCTAGTCTTGGATAAGGGTGGATGTCTTTTTTCATCTGCATTATCATTTCCAGATATTTCTTTGATGTACAGTATTGGGAGGAGGAAGGTGTTGGACTCATGTTCCAGGCATTCATTATGATTGATGCCTCTAATTCACAGCATGTGGCTTATGATCACTCTCACCAGTATTAATAGTTGTTACCACTTGTGGGAATTTAAAAATCCACATAGAGGATCTAAACATTCCTCAGTTTATTGATCTCTTAGGTTTACTTCCAATGATGAATGTCCTCTCCTCCACTTCAATGATCCTCTTCTAGATGATTCCATGTAAAATCATTAATATCATACATCATAAAAACATTATGACCATCTTTTCTCTCTTTTCCAGTTGCCTTTATCAGGAAACATGCAAAATGGATTGCATGAAATATCTGCAGATTGAATAAAATATCAGTGGCAACATTTCCATGAAGTTTAATGACATTTTACAAATTAATATATCCATTTTAAAATTTATTCTACTTTAAATGTGTTTTGAAGTTTTGTCTTTGCAAGGAAATCTAGATGCACATATACTTTTTTCATAACATATTATTATAATGGATTTACTGCTTATGTATTTAGTGTAAGATGCTCCTATTCATCTAAAATATTATTAATAAAAATATTTTTCATAATTCACTTTCTTCTCATGGGTATGTACTATCAAAGAGGTGAAATCAAGAGTTGCATGAATACTGTCAAGGCTGACATTTCTAGCTCTCATGGACCAGCAGTGATGAGATTTACCTTTGACCTAAAAACAAAGTAAACAATGAAATATTCAAAACGTTGGCATTTCAGATGCCAGCCATCAGTCAACATAGGAAATTAAGCCCTGAAAGAATGGAAGCTTATAGACAGAGGTACCTGGTGGGCTATAGTCCAAGAGGTCACAAAGGACTAGAAAATTAGTTTTGTTTTTTTTTTTTTTTAATATTGAGTTGTTTGTCTATTTTGGAAATTAATCCTGTGTTGCTTACATTGTTTGCAAATATTTCTCCCATTCCATGAGTTGTCTTTTCATTTTGCTAAGAATTTATGGAGGAGGAGATCCAAGTGAAGCTCAGATTGGTTTCATGAGCTGAGGGGACAGAGCTGAGATGGCTGGAATTCATAAAACAGAATATCAGAAAGGAGAGAGCTGTGCAAAGGGAGAACCCAAGAGATCTGGGGAGGTTTCTTCTGTAGGCAATTGATCTCACCTGCATGGGATGAGAGCTGGGGAAAGAAGGTTCTGAGAGGATTAAAGGGAGCAACACTAAGAGCTGAGCCAAGAACAGTACCTGTAACCACTACCCACTAGCATCACCAACTCAGTGGAGATGAATCTGAGCAAATTGGGGAGATAACGAAGACTCTTGAGAGTCCCTTGGACTGCAAGGAGATCCAACCAGTCCATTCTAAAGGAGATCAGCCCTGGGTGTTCTTTGGAAGGAATGATGCTAAAGCTGAAACTCCAGGACTTTGGCCACCTCATGCGAAGAGTTGACTCATTGAAAAAGACTCTGATGCTGGGAGGGATTGGGGCAGGAGGAAAAGGGGATGACAGAGGATGAGGTGGCTGGATGGCATCACCGATTCAATGGACGTGAGTTTGAGTGAACTCCGGGAGATAGTGATGGACAGGGAGGCCTGGCATGCTACGATTCATGGTGTCGCAAAGAGTCGGACATGACTGAGCAAATATGGAAGCAATGGGGATAGCAGAGCTTATGAAATTAGTGAAAGCTTGGATCACATTGGTATGTTTGAGATGTGGATATTATTATCCCCATTGCTTCCATATTTAATTCCCCAGTTTGCCTAAGGCAAAATCTAGGAAAATTTGATGAAATGCTGAAAACTAATTAGCAGCTGGAGTTGTAGCTTCTGTTCTGTTCCTATTGCAGTATTCCTATAAGTTCAAATTAATATACTATGATGATTGGTATACAACGAGTCAAGATAAAATGCTTTTTCTGTGATTTTCTACATTGACCACAAAAATTGTCATTATTCCAGCTGACAGTTAATCCTAAATGATCCAAGTAAATCAACATGAAACAAATGCTCATACCACAGTCACTTATAGCAAGGAATGCCTAAGAATTAAAAAGACAATTTATATGCTTTGATCATTCTGTCATTACTTTCATATATGACCTAGTTCTAAATATTTTATACATTTACAGTATACAGATAATTAAACTGTATGGAGAATTATACCTTTTTGTTTGAGTGAATGCATTTGCAAATTAATGTAACAGTGGTAAATTTCATGGTTTTAAAATCTGAAGGCCATGAAAATATCATTTTAAAGAATATTAATGTATTATAGAAAAATCAAATTAATAGCTAGGAGCTTTCTCTTTTAGATCAAGAGAGATACTATTTGAATACATAGACTTGTGTGTTCAAACTCTGTCACTCAGTCATGTCTAACTCTTTGTGACCCCATGGAGTATAGCCCACCAGGCTCCTCTGTCCATAGGATTTCCCAGGTAAAAATACTGGAGTGGGTTGCCATTTCCTACTCCATAGGATCTTCATGATTCAGGGATAGAACTGTGTCTTTTGTGATTCTTGCACTGACAGGCACATTCTTTACCACTGAGCCACCTGACATGTACTTGCTTAGGGCTTCCCAGATGGTTCTGATGGTAAGGAACCTACCTGCCAATGCAGGAGACATAAGACACTCGGGTTCCATCCATGGGTAGGGAAGATCCCCTGGAGAAAGAAATGGCAACCCACTCCAGTACTCTTGCCAGGAGAATCTCATGGACGGAGGAGCCTGGCTGGCTATAGTCCACTGGATTGCAAAGAGTCAGACACTACTGAAGTAACTTTTTAAAAACAGGCATGCACATAGGGGGTTATAAATTTAAGATAATAAAGTAGCAAAAAAAGTCATGAAATATGATAAATGGAATATTTCCTGCCATATCAATAAGCAAGGATGTCACAATCATCAGCGATTCCAGCCCTCCAGGACCCTCAAGAAGGAGAAGAATCTCTGTGATCAGCAGTCATCGGGCTTCAGTCACTCCCTACCCAGGAGCCCCGAGGAAGCTCAGGCTGTGCAAACACAGGATACTGGCCCAGATAGCTGAGATGATATGAAAGGAATGATTTCAGTGAGCCTAGACCCTTGCATCTTCCTATACAAAGAAATGGCTTCCCTGATAACTCAGATGGTAAAGAATCTGTCTACAATGCAGGACATTAGGGTTCAATCTCTGAATTGGGAGAGTTCTCTCAGGGCTACTTGAAATGCTGCCTCCAGGCTTATGTCTGAAAAATTTCCACTGAAAAAAACACAACGCTTAACTTTTAGGTTATGATTATCATTAGTTTTTAATTTTATTTTATTATTTAACTTTACAATATTGTATTGGTTTTGCCATATATCAACATGAATCCACCACAGGTATACATGTGTTCCCCATCCTGAATCCTCCTCCCTCCTCCCTCCCCATACCATCCCTAGTTAACAAATGGTAGTGTTGTTTGTTTGTTTGTTTGTTTTTTAATTTCCATTTAGAGTAGACACATCAGATCAGATCAGATCAGTCGCTCAGTCGTGTCCAACTCTTTGCGACACCATGAATCACAGCACGCCAGGCCTCCCTGTCCATCACCAACTCCCGGAGTTCACTCAGACTCACGTCCATCGAGTCAGTGATGCCATCCAGCCATCTCACCCTCTGTCGTCCCCTTCTCCTCTTGTCCCCAATCCCTCCCAGCATCAGAGTCTTTTCCAATGAGTCAACTCTTCGCATGAGGTGGCCAAAGTACTGGAGTTTCAGCTTTAGCATCATTCCTTCCAAAGAAATCCCAGGGCTGATCTCCTTCAGAATGGACTGGTTGGATCTCCTTGCAGTCCAAGGGACTCTCAAGAGTCTTCTCCAACACCACTGTTCAAAAGCATCAATTCTTCAGCACTCAGCCTTCTTCACAGTCCAACTCTCACATCCATACATGACCACAGGAAAAACCAGAGCCTTGACTAGATGAACCTTTGTTGGCAAAGTAATGTCTCTGCTTTTCAATATGCTATCTAGGTTGGTCATAACTTTCCTTCCAAGGAGTAAGCATCTTTTAATTTCATGGCTGCAGTCACCATCTGTAGTGATTGTGGAGCCCAGAAAAATAAAGTCTGATACTGTTTCCCCATCTATTTGCCGTGAAGTGATGGGACTGGATGCCATGATCTTCGTTTTCTGAATTTTGAGCTATAAGCCAAGTTTTTCACTCTCCACTTTCATTTTCATCAAGAGGCTTTTTAGTTCCTCTTCACTTTCTGCCATAAGGGTGGTGTCATCTGCATATCTGAGGTTATTGATATCTCTCCCGGCAATCTTGATTCCAGCTTGTGCTTCTTCCAGTCCAGTGTTTCTCATGTTGTACTCTGCATATAAGTTAAATAAGCAGGGTGACAATATACAGCCTTGACAAACTCCTTTTCCTATTTGGGACCAGTCTGTTGTTCCATGTCCAGTTCTAACTGTTGCTTCCTGACCTGCATACAAATTTCTCAGGAGGCAGGTCAGGTGGTCTGGTATTCCCATCTCTTTCAGAATTTTCCACAGTTTATTGTGATCCACACAGTCAAAGGTTTTGGCATAGTCAATAAAGCAGAAATAGATGTCTTTCTGGAACTCACTTGCTTTTTCCATTATGCAGTGGATGTTGGCAATTTGATCTCCGGTTCCTCTGCCGTTTCTAAAACCAGCTTGAACATCAGGAAGTTCACGGTTCACATATTGCTGAAGCCTGGTTTGGAGAATTTTGACATTACTTTACTAGCATGTGAGATGAGTGCAATTGTGCAGTAGTTTGAGCATTCTTTGGCATTGCCTTTCTTTGGGATTGGAATGAAAACTGACAACCTTCCATTAAAAATCTTATATTTTTTCTCTATGAAAAGCAAGATAATTTATAACCTTGAGATAACATGATCTTAACAATATGGGATAAGTGTGCTGTCACTTTAGTTGTGTCTGACTCTTTGTGACTCTATGGACTGTAGCCTGCCAGCCTTCTCTTTCCATGAGGACTTTCCAGGCAAGAATAGTGGAGTGGGTTGCATGCTGTCCTGTAGAGGATCTTCCCAACCCAGGGACTGAACCCGTATCTTTTATGTCTCCTGCATAGGCATTTGACTCTTTACCACTAGTTTCAAATATTTATTAATAACATTTGCATTAATCTAAAAAATTAAAGCTATTTTACATCATTTATATTCATCTTAATATTGATTTTCATCTTTCTAATATGGCAACTTAAGGTCCATTTGTAACTACACCATTGTTCTTTGATACAAGGTTAGTCAAATTTTCTGTGAGTCTAACTGATTCACATTGTCCCAGACAGTGAATTAAAAATGTGTCAAGATTGAAAGGAGGGCAGAAAACTTATGCAAACATCTAAAGAATGCAGTGTTGAAACTCATGACATAATTTTATAAGCAGGTTATGTTTTTACCTGTCTTTCTAGAAGAGGTTATGGTCAACAACTCATTGCTAATAATCATAGTCTTCAAAGAGCAAGGCATTCCAATAATGCTTGTATAGAGAACATATTACATTTCATTAACTCTAAAATGAAGCCAATTTTAGGATGTGCCATTATTCTCTGTACATTACAGAAGGAAACATGTCTCCACTTGAGCGATGTAATAATGCTTTTTCACTACTCATGTATTTTCCTTATTTTGTACACAATGGATGTGGTCTTTTATTTGAGTTATTCAGGGTTTTCTGAAAAAATAAAAGAAAATATACATAAATTAAGTGTTTCTAAAAGACATGCACAAAGTCCATCTCTTTCAAATAACTTTCTGACTGATTTGTTATTCAGTCACTAAGTCATGTGTGATTCTTTGTGACCCCATGGAGTGCTGCACGCCAGGCCCCTCTGTTCTTCACTATCTCCTGGAGTGTGCTCAGACTCATATCTGTTGAGTCGATGGTGCTGCTGATTACAATACTTTGCTATAGATACACTTTTCTGTGTCATCAAGAGCATTGGTGATGCCACATTTATTGAAAGGTGAAACTTCTCTCTTAATGATTTTTCCCCAAGCAACAGTGGAGTAGCTAGAAGATCACTGTTCAGTTTCAGATTGTCAAGCAAGTTAACATTAGATTTTCCCAACAATAATTTTCAAGAATGTTGCAGAACAGAGAGCAGAGTAACACAAGGGAAGGTCATGTTAACAGAAGAAAGCTAAAAGGTCCAGAGACTTGCAGCTTAAAATTCCTGCTAGTAAACTTGCACCTGAAGGAGTGTGGATCTAGTGTCATTTTAGTGCTGCTAAAGTCATAATTTACACCTTATGTTTTAAAAATCTTAATAACTAGTTTTTAAGACTTAGAAACATTCTCAAATCAGTAATCACTATACAATAACCTCAGGAAGATGCTCTTTTGTCTCTAGCTGCGTGCATGGTTTCAATTAATATTTCAAGAAGTTTGATTAAGGATAAATATTCCTTTACTTCTCCTTAACACTAGAGTCAAGTTGTGGAGCCTTTCTGCTAGTATCTTTGTCTTATTTGGCACTGTTTTCACTGCCTGATTAGACCTGCAATTCATATCTTTCTTTTGTGCTGTTAAATCTATTTTTATTTAGATGTAGTCACATCTATTTTGAGTTGTTCTTTTATCTCCATTTCTCAAGGTATTAATCTCTATGCTTTCTGCATCCTGCCACCCATAATTGGCTTTTAAAATTTTGACAATACCCCTTCAAAATTTTCTAGAGGCTTCTCTAGTAGAGTTAGAATGATAGAATTATAAACCAGAGTCATGTTACCAAAATTAGAAATGACTCCTTGCTTTTTAACCCATTAGTAAACCCTTTTGAAGTATAATTGTTACTGTCTCTCACATAGTTCTGAACTAAATTATTTAACTGTTAAACATCAACTTTTAGGTGGAATCTTATCATTTAAAGGATTTCTCTCTGGCCCTACTGGTCCCCATGGACGAGTAATCTTTGGAGTTACACATATGTCCACCTTGGTTGTTTCTTTTTGTGTCTCCAATTATGATATAAAACGGGTCCAAGAATTCCAAACTCCATCCTTGCCTTTCAGGTTGTAATGAAAGTATAATTTTCTTTGTAGAATGCTAGAACATATCTCATATAATGCTTTGTCTTGATTTATGTACTTTAAATATTTAGGTACATGGTACATGAGCCTTCATTTTTATGCTTGAGATGGTTAGAGACTAGTTTTATTTCAGGATTCAATAAATACAACTATGCTGAAATACTCATAAATTTTCCTTCAGGCTGATTTGATGCAAATAAAATGGATTATGTATTTCTGGGTTTATCAGTTATTTGAATAATATTTTCTCTAATGTTCACTTCCTTCTGGTTGTGTACCTGTTCGTACTTTTTTGGTTGAGAAATAATTTGTAATAAAACTGGATCAATTTAGCATGAGAAGTTTTGTAAACTTTTCCCCTTAAACTCATCCTTTTTTCTTGGTAGTAAAATGTAGCATGTGTAAAAATGCAATTAACACTAATTATTTATTCAGATTGTCACAATTTTCACCTCCTAAAATTAATGAGAATTTCGGCAACTTCCTCCCAGGTTTCTCCCAGGAGTGGAGGTGTTAATTACATCTGTAATACCTCATGCTGAGGCAGGTAAATAACGAAGTCTCTAGCTCAGAGACCCTATTGTCTCATAAGCCACAATTTCTAAATAAAGCACCTGGAAAATTTTTAGTGCATTGAGTTTGGGAAGATTATTAAAGGAAATTATGCACTGATTATTTCTAGCATTTTCTTTTATCTACAAACTGAAATGTAATCTGTGGGTGTAATAACATGCCACCTATAATTTTATTACTTTATTTTTTAAATTTCTTTTAGATTCTCTTTATTTTATTTTAATTAATTAATTAATTAATTTTACTTTACAATATTGTATTGATTTTGCCATACATTGACTTGAATTGGCCATGAGTGTACATGTGTTCCCCATCATGAACCCCCCTCCCACCTCCATCCTCATCCCATCTCTCTGGGTCATCCCAGTGCACCAGCCCCAGGCACCCTGTATCATGCATCAAACCTGGACTGGTGATTTGTTTCACATATGATACTTTACATGTTTCAATGCCATTCTCCCATATCATCCCACCCTTGCCCTCTCCCACAGAGTCCAAAAGACTGTTCAATATATCTGTGTCTCTTTTGCTATCTTGCATACAGTGTTATCGTTACCTTCTTTCTAAATTCCATATATATGCATTAGTATACTGTATTTGGTGTTTTTCTTTCTGGCTTACTTCACTCTGTATAATAGGCTCCAGTTTTATCCACCTCATTAGAACTGATTCAAATATATTATTTCTAATGGCTGAGTAATATTCCATTGTGTATATGTACCACAGCTTTCTTATCCGTTCATCTGCTGATGGATATCTAGGTTGCTTCCATGTCCTGGCTATTATAAACAGTACTGCGATGAACATTGGGGTACACGTGTCTCTTTCATTCTGGTTTCCTCAGTGTATGCTCAGCAGTGGGATTGCTGGGTCATATGGCAGTTCTATTTCCAGTTTTTTAAGGAATCTCCACACTGTTCTCCATAGTGGCTGTACTAGTTTGCATTCCCACCAATAGTGTAAGAGGGTTCCCTTTTCTCCACCCCTTCTCCAGCATTTATTGCTTGTAGACCTTTGGATAGCAGCCATTCTGACTGGCGTGAAATTGTACCTCATTGTGGTTTTGGTTTGGATTTCTCTGATAATGAGTGATGTTGAGCATCTTTTCATGTGTTTGTTAGCCATCTGTATGTCTTCTTTGGAGAAATGTCTGTTTAGTTCTTTGGCCCATTTTTTGATTGGTTTGTTTATTTTTCTGGAATTGAGCTGCAGGAGTTTCTTGTATATTTTTGAGATTAATTCTTTGTCCGTTGCTTCATTTGCTATTATTTTCTCCCATTCTGAATGCTGTTTTGCACCTTGCTTATAGTTTCCTTTATTGTGCAGAAGCTTTTAATTTTAATTAAGTCCCATTTATTTATTTTTGCTTTTGTTTGCAATATTCTGGGAGGTGGGTCATAGAGGATCCTGCTGTGTTTTATGTCAGAGAATGTTTTGCCTATGTTTCCTCTAGGAGTTTAATAGTTTCTGGTCTTATGTTTAGATCTTTAATCCATTTTGAGTTAAGTGTCTCTATTCAAAAATAAATTTAAAATGGCAAACCATTCAGTCCTAAAGGAAATCAACCCTGAATATTCATTGGAAGGACTGATGATGAAGCTTCAACACTTGGGCCACCTGATGCAAAGAACAGATTCATTGGAAAAGACCCTGATGCTGGGAAAAACTGAAGGCAGGAGGAGACAGATGACAAGATGGTTGGATGGCATCACTGATTCAAAGGACTTGAGTTTGAGCAAACTCTGGGAGATGGTGAAGGACAGGGAAATCTGGCATGCTGCAGTCCATGGGGTCACAAAGAGTCAGATACAACTTAGCGACTGAACTGTTGCAGGAAGGGTAACCCCTTCCAGGGCCCGAAACTGGGCTGTTGTCTAACACTCAGAAATGAATTGTCTGAGGATACACATGTGATGACAAAGCAGGACATTTTATTAGGAAGAGGCACTCGGGTGGAGAGCAGTAGGTAAGAGAAAGCAGGAGAACAGCTCTGCCACATGGCTCACAGTCTAGGGTTTAATGGTGATGGGATTAGTTTCCGGGTTGCTCTTTGCCAATCATTCTCATCCAGAGTCCTTTTGGTGGTGCAAGCCTTGTTCAGCCAAGATGGATGTCAGAGAGGATTCTGAGAGGTGGTCGGACATGTGGTGTCTCCTTTTGACCTTTGCTGAACTCTTCTGGTTGGTGGTGGCTTATTACTTCCATGTTCCTTACCAGGACCTTCTGTCGTGAAACAGCTCATGCAAATGGTTACTATGGTGTCTGGCCAGGGTGGGCAGTTTTAGTCAGTGTGCTTCCCCTAACAGAACAACAGAAGTTTACTATTGAGTATTGTTTTAGATAGAACATTTTTGATGAATTTAAGAATTTAAAGCTTTACTTCAATATTTTGGTCAATTTAAATGAGTCTACAGCTTATCATTTCAATAAATAATTGAAAATTTTAGTTGAATTTATTAACATTGAAGAGGACTAATCCAATTAGAATGATAAATTTAATCAAGAAGTTTCTTAAATTTGAATTAGCACTATTCATAAGGCAAACTCAAAATTTGCCTTATGCATTTTCTTAAGCCATAGTAAATAAAATAACACAGTCAATTTGTAACATAACTAAAAATTCTAAGGAAGAAGTTTATATCAGTTCAGTTCAGTTCAGTCACTCAGTCGTGTCCGACTCTTTGCGACCGCATGAATCACAACACGCCAGGCCTCCCTGTCCATCACCAAATCCCGGAGTTCACTCAAACTCATGTCCATTGAGTCAGTGATGCCATCCAGCCATCTCATCCTCTGTTGTCCCCTTCTCCTCCTGCCCCCAATCCTTCCCAGCATCGGAGTCTTTTCCAAAGAGTCAACTCTTCGCATGAGGTGGCCAAAGTACTGGAGTTTCAGCTTTAGCGTCATTCCTTTCAAAGTACACCCAGGACTGATCTCCTTTAGAATGGGGGTTGGATCTCCTTGCAGTCCATGGGACTCTCAAGAGTCTTCTTATATATGCATATGTAATAGAAACTTTAAGTGATTCTTCTAAGCTTAAAGGTACACTGGCCTTATAACTTTTTTCAGTAGGGCCTAGGGAAGGGAAACATAATCCTCTCTTATGCGTATCTTGTTTTGTATTACAAGGGTCCACTCCTGAATGTTGTCTCATATATTCTTGTCTTCTTAGACAAATACATGTGATCATTTTTAAAGATCATGTTTTGAAACGGTTTAGTTTAAAGCAATGGGAGTTAGAAGATTACATTAATTTTGGAATTTCTGATTTAACAGCATATATAGTTTATAAAATTAAAATTCTGACCATTTCTGTTAAAAATTTGTCAGTGTGGATATGATGATGTAAATATTACTTAATTAATTTTCTCCTAAAGTTTTAATTAGATTTCTTTAAAGTACACAACAGTGAGAATTTCTGTATATTTTATTAAAGTGATCAAATTTTATTTCCCAGGAACAAACTCTTGCACTAAATAGCATTTGCTAATTGGAATTATTTTCGTTATCATGCTTAAAATTTTAAGCTACCTTTTTTTCTCAGTTTATGAATCATTTGTTCAAGGTTAGGGAAAAAAGATCAGTAGCACGAATACATATTTTGTATGTTTACCATATTTACCATATTTTGTATATTTATTTATTTTTTTTGTATATTTAGATTTGATAATTTCATGGTGTTTTATATTGTTATATCCTCTGTATATACAAAGCAGTAAGCTAAAGTTTTGAACTCCTGACATACACAAGATAATTTTCCCTTGATCTTTAACTTTGAGATAAAATACAGATATTTTTTATCTTAATTGATATATTCTTTACCACAATGCATAATTTAATTATCCTTCATTTTAATTAACAATATATTAATATTTCCTGAAAATGTTGTAATTAATTTTCTTCTTCATCATAACTTTTACAGTAGGCAAGTAGTAATTTTGCATTGAATCTGAGACTTCTTTTAATACATGAAAAGAACTTTTCATTTTTTATATCACATTATTAAAATGTGGAAAGAAGTCTGTCTGTTAAAATCCTATGGGCTAACTACTCTTTTTCTTTTACAATGCAGAAGATGAGATTCATATATTAAGACTGTAATTCAAATTTTAAATATTTGTCTGTGGACAAAAAATAGTATTTTTGTGTGTGTGCAGTAGCTACCTTTGCAGGGCCTTGAAACAGTCTTTAGGTATTTCAGGTGGCTGCTAAAAATTTATGCAACATATCACTTAAGGTTGTTACTAGAGCAGAATAGATGTTTATTAAAAGGATACTAGGTAACTTTTTTATTATTAATATGTCTTTAAATTGGAGTATCATTGATTTATGATGTTGTTTTAGGTTCAGGTGTACAGCAAAGTGAATCAGTTATACATATACATATATCCACTGCTTTTAAGATTCTTTTTCCATAGAGGACATTACAGAGTACTAAGTAGAGTTCCCTGTGCTACATGTTAGGTAAGTCCTTATCAGTTCAGTCATTCAGTTGTGTTCGACTTTGTGACTACATGCACTGCAGCACTCCAGGCCTCCCTGTCCATCACCAAATGCCAGAGATTGCTCAAACTCATGTCCGTCGAGCTGGTGATACCATCCAACAATCTCACCCTCTGTCGTCTCCATCTCCTCCTGCCTGAAATCTTTCCCAGCACCAGGGTCTTTTATAATAAGTCAGTCCTTCGCATCAGGTGGCCAAAGTATTGGAGCTGCAGCTTCAGCATCGGTCCTTTCAATGAATATTCAGGACTGATTTCCTTTAGGATTGGCTGGTATGATATCCTTCCTGTCCAAGAAACTCTCAAGAATCTTCTCCAACACCACAATTTGAAGCATCAATTCTTTGGCTCTCAGCCTTCTCTGTGATCCAACTCTCACATCTGTACATGACTACTGGAAAAAACATAGCTTTGAGTAGTTGGACCTTTGCTGCCAAAGTGATGTCTGCATTTTAATAAGCTGTCTAGGTTTGTCATAGCTTTCCTTCCAAGGAGCAAATGTTTTTAAATTTTGTGGCTCCAATCATCATCTGCAGTGATTTTGGAGCCCAAGAAAATGAAATATGTCACTGTTGCCAATTTTCCCCTATTTGCCATGAAGTGATGAGACTGGGTGCCATGAAGTGATGAGACTGGGTACCATGATCTTAGTTTTTTGAATGTTGAGTTTGAAGCCACCTCTTTCACTCTCTTCTTTCACCTTCATCAAGAGTCTCTTCAGTTCATTTTCACATTTAATGACACATAAAAATGGTGTCATCTGTATATCTGATTTTGTTGATATTTCCCTTGACAATCTTGATTCCAGCTTGTGAGTCATCTAGTATGGTATTTCATATGATGTATTCCGTATATAAGTTATATAAGCAGGGTGACGATATACAGCCTTGACATACCCCTTTTCCAATTTTGAACCTGTCTGTTGTTTCATGTCCAGTTCTAACTGTTGCTTTCTGACCTGCATATAGGTTTCTCAGGAGGCAAGTAAGGTGGTCTGGTATTCCCATCTCTTGAAGAATTTTCCACAGTTTATTGTGATCCACATAGTCAAAGGCTTTAGCAAAGTCAATGAAGCAGAAATTTCTGGAATTCTCTTGCTTTTTCTATGATACAGCAGATGTTGGCAATTTGGTTCCTCTTCCTTTTGTAAATCCCGCTTGCAATCTGGAAGTTCTTGGTTTATGTATTGTGGAAGCCTAGCATAAAGGATTTGAACATGACCTTGCCAGCATGTAAAATAAGTGCAATTGTGCAGTAGTTTGAATATTATTTGGCATTGTCTTTCTTTGTGTTTGGAATGAAATTGACCTTTTCTAGTACTGTGGCCAGTGTTGAGTTTTACAAATTTGCTGGCATATTGAGTGCAGCACTTTAACAGCATCTTCTTTTAGAATTTGAAATAGTTCAGCTGGAATTCCATCATCCCATTAACTTTCACACTCCAGGATATCTGGCTTTAGGTGAGTTGTCATCCCATTGTGCTTATCTGGGTCATTAAGACCTTTTATGTACAATTCTTAATGCTTAAGAAACTTTTGCTTTGCTTTTATGCTGGATGTATTATAAGACAGTAAGACTGGAACAGATTGACTATTAGGCAATTATATCTATATTGAAGGTGCTTGATGACCATGTCCTGTATTTCTGTCACAGAATCACAGCATCTTTTGTAGTTTATTAGAAAGTAAGATTTAAGAGTAATACCCTCATTTCTGGTTAGGATATTTAACATTTTTTATTTGTTGCTTTTGCAAGGGTCTCAGTAACCTGAGAAAAATTTGTATGGCACAGCAGTTTGAAGATTTGGATAAATTTACCTATTTATATTTATATGAATATAAATTTACATATATATATATATATATATATATATATTTACCTATTCCTATTTATAGGGAGAAGTTTATATTTCTTCCTCTTGTGTAGAACTCTAGGCTGTGACCAGTTTCTGCATAAAGCTTTCTTTCATAAGGTCTTTCCCTAGCAGAATGTAACTGTGTGAAAGCCTTGTTTTCCTCTGGGTCCATGGTCCCATTCATCTAAGGAAGAAAACCTCTCCCATTGTCCTCTATCAGCTTCCTGCTGGGGAGTCACCAGGTAAATCCTTCTTCATCCAGGACCATTGATTGTGGAAGTGTGTCTTTTCTACAGTATAAATAAATTAGAGTCTTGTTCCTACATTTACCTGTGGTTTGTCTATTCTCACCACCTAACCACACCGCTGAACTTCTGTATCAGTAGAATTCTTACAAAGTATTTCCAATCAATAGTTTTCTTGGGCATTGCACTTTATCGAGAGGGTGAATTGTGAATCAGTCTTGACATTATTTCTGGAGAATTAGTTGATGTATACAAAATGTATCTAGTTTCAAGCATCTGAGAGGATTTCCACCCTTTTTTGCACAAAGCGTGAGTCATATCAACGTAGATAAGATCTGATAGGTGCTGTTGTTCAGTTGTGAAGTTATGTTCAATCTTTGTGACACCACGAACTGCAGCACAGCAGGCTTCTCTGTCCTTCACTGTCTCCCCGAATTTGCTCAAACTCATATCCGTTGACTTGGTGATGCCATCCACCCATATTATCCTCTATTGATCCCTTCTCCTCCTGCCCTCAATCTTCCCCAGCATCAGGGTCTTCTCCAGTGAGTTGGCTCTTCGCATCAGGTGGCCAATGTATTGGAGCTTTAGCTTCAGCATCAGTCCTTACAATGAATATTCAGGGTTAATATCTTTAGGATTGACTGGTTTGATCTCCTTACTGTCCAAAGGACTCTCAAAAGTCTTCTCCAACACCACACTTCAGAAGCATGAATTCTTAAGTGCTCAGCCTTCTTTAAGGTCCAACTCTCACATCAATACATGACCATTGGAAAAAACATAACTTTGACTGTAGGGACCTATGCTGCTGCTGCTGCTAAGTCACTTCAGTCGTGTCCGACTCTGTGCAACCCCATAGACGGCAGCCCATCAGGCTCCCCTGTCCCTGGCATTCTCCAGACAAGAACACTGGAGTGGGTTGCCATTTCCTTCTCCAATGCATTAAAGTGAAAAGTGAAAGTGAAGTCGCTCAGTAGTGTCCGACTCTTAGCGACCCCATGGAGTGCAGCCTACCAGGCTCTATAGCTAGTACTTAAAGCTGAGGCATTATATTATTCAGAACATTTTCCTCCTATTATTTCCATGTTTTCTTTCCCACTGTTTTCTTCTGTTCAGCTCACAGTCATATACAAAATTGCTGTATCAGAAAAATCTTAGTTCTGAATTGGCTTGTGATATTACTATACCATCTTTCTTCATTATTTCATCACCAAAATGTTGCAAAACATAGTGTCAATTCCAAACATCCATTCAACGAACTCATCTTCATTTTTCTACCCACAAATACCAGAAATCTACCCGATAATTCTATTGAACACTGCTCCCAAGCCATCCACTTCTTCTTTTTATTCAGTCTGATCCATCTAAAATTGACTTCTCAGGCCCTCGGATTTCCACAGCACTTATGTAATCTGTCTTGACATTTAGTCACATTCCATTATTTTCTTTTTTGTAAGAAACTGCTAATCATATTACTGAACCAGATTATAAGTTAAGCATTTGCAATGATGGAGTCTCTTCTTTTATTCTACTTTATGATGATCAAAGGGATGGATTTAATCTCAGAGGAACTTAGCAAGTCAATGAGATGTTAGAGGATTCTAGGCTAAATAAAAGATTGCAAGCATACGCTTCAGACAAAATTTCACTTTCAGATGTCTTAACAACAGGCATCATTACTTCTTATAGTTTGCTCAATAGACGCTTTGAGAGGCTTTACATTTTACTTCTAAAGCACTGCCTTTTGAAAATACAATGCTCAGAATGGAAGAAAATAATATCAAATGAAACACTGATAAAGGATCAATTTTCAAAATATACAAGCAGCTCATACAACTCAATACCAGGAAAACAAACAAGTGGGAAAAAGTGGTTAAAAAAAGGCCTAAACAGACATTTCTCCAAAGAAAACATACAGATGGCTAATGAACACATGAAAAGATGCTTAAGATCACTCATTATTAGAGAAATGACAATCAAAACTACAATAAGCTATCACCTCAATCTAGTCAGAATGGCCATCATCAACAATTTGACAAACAATAAATGCTGAAGAAGGAGAAAATGGACCCCTCTTGCACAGTTGGTGGGAATGTAAATTGATACAGCCACTGTAGAAGATGGTATGGAGATTCCTTAGACAAACTAGGAATAAAACCACCATATGACCCAGCAATTCCACACCTCAGCATATACCCTGAGGAAACCAAAACTGAAAAAGACACATATACCCCAATGTTCATTGCAGTACTGTTTACAATAGCTAGAACATGGAAGAAACCTAGATGTCCATCGACAGTTGAATGGATAAAGAATTGTGGTACATATGTACAATGGAATCTTACTCAGCCATAGAAAGGAACACATTTGAGTCAGTTCTAAGGAGGTGGATTAACCTAAAGCCTATTATACAGACTGAAGTAAGTCAGAAAGAGACAGATAAATATCGTATACTAGAAATAAATATCATAATCTAGAAAGATGGTAGTGATAAATTTATTTGCAAGGCAGCAATGAAGAAACAGACATAGAGAACAGATTTATGGACATGGGGAGAGGGGAGGAGAAGATGAGATGTATGGAGAGAGTAACATGGAAACTTTACATTACCATATGTAAAATAGATAGGCAATGGGAATTTGCTGTACCTCTTAGGGAACTCAAATAGGGGTTCTGTATCAACCTAGAGGGGTGCGGTGAGGAGGGAGATGGGAGGGAGGTTCAAGTGGCAGGGGACATATGTACACCTATGGATGATTCATGTTGATCTTTGACAGAAAACAACAAATTTCTTCAAAACAATTATCTCTTAATTAAAAATTAAATATATATATATATATATATATATATATATATATATATATATATAAAGCACTGCCTTTGTTTGGCTTCTGGTATTACTGCATCATATTCTGCCTTATCTTCTACTGTCTCTCTTGTCATTAATTTAGAGTCCTACATTGAAAATGTAACAGAATATACTTCCTTTGCTTACTTATATATTGCTACACCCACGTTCCCTTAAAAATCTGTTTCTTATCTTGTTCTGATGCACCCTTCACTTTTGAACTTATTTCTTCCATGATGTCAAATACTTTCTATGTAGGTGATTTTAGGTTATTTATTTAGCCCAAAGAATCTTCAAAAGTTTTGTCCTGTATATCAGAGTACTTACTTGACAACTCCCCCCCCCCAAAAAAAAATGCATAGATATCTTTCTACTATTCCTATATTTCTTTTCTTGATGGCAAATGCTTTTCTCTATAAAGACATTCAGGAAATATGTTTAGGAGCTGTCTTTTAAACTTTCCTTTACCCCTCTCACACAGGTTCTAAATAAGGTTTATATTTTTATACCTTTTGTTCATTTGTTCAGTTGCAATGCCACAGTTAATGACTTAGTTCAGATTCTCCCAACTATTGTCATATTTTCCAAAATTGTTCTCCAGCCTCTTAAATTTCTCCATGTGTCCGCTATAGATACCAGAGTAATCTTCCTAAAATTCACGATTTACCATATTACTTCATTGCTGAAAAACTCTCCAGTGGGTCATAATTTCATACAGTATAAAACTCAAAATTATGAGTACATTGTACTCTCCATGATGTGGGTGTTCCAAGAACCCAGGACTTTCCTTGCTTTACCCCAATCCTCTCCAATTCAATGAAATAAAAATACTTATAGTTCTTCAGGGCACCATAATTATGGCTGGGGTGCATTTTTTGGGTTAGTTTTAATTTCAAAACAGACTTTATTTACTAGTTCAGTCACTCAATTGTGTCTGACTCCTTGCAACCCTAGGGACTGCATCACGCCAGGCTTTCCTGTCCATCACCAACTCCTGGGGCCTTCACAAAGTCATGTCCATAGAGTTGGTAATGCTATCCAGCTATCTCATCCTCTGTTGACCCCTTCTCCTCCTGCCTTCAATATTTCCCTGCATCATGGTCTTTTTTAATGAATCAGTACTTCACATCAGGTAGCCAAAGTATTGGAGTTTCAGCTTCAGCATCAGTCCCTCCAATGAATATTCAGGACTGATCTTCTTTAGAATTGACCAGCTTGAAATCATTGCAGACCAAGGGACTCTCAAGAGTCTTCTCCAACACTGCAGTTCAAAAGCATCAAGACTTCGGTGCTCAGATTTCTTTATGGTCCAACTCTCACATCCATACATGACTACTAGAAAAACCATAATTTTCACTAGAAGGACCTTTGCTGGCAAAGAAATGTCTCTGCTTTTTAATATGCTGTCTATACTGGTTATAGCTTTTCTTCCAAGGAGCAAGCATCTTTTAATTTCATGGTTGCAGTCATCATCTGCAGTGATTTTGGAGACCAAGAAAATAGTCTGTCAGTGTTTCCATTGTTTCCCCATCTATTTGCCATGAAGTGATGGGACTGGGTGCTATGATTTTAGTTTTTTGCATGTTGAGTTTTAAGCCAGCTTTTTCACTGTCCTCTTTCACTTTCATCAAGAGACTCTTTGGTTCCTCTTTGATTTTTGCCATAAGGGTAGTGTCATCTGAATATCCGAGGTTTTTTATATGTATCCCTGCCATCTTGACTCTAGCTGGTACTTATCCCACCTGGTATTTTGCATGATGTACACTGCATACAAGATAAATAAGCAGGATGACAAAATACGGTCTTGCCATACTCTTTTCCCAATCTGGAACTAGTCTGTTCTTCCATGTCTGATTCTAACTGTTGCTTCTTTACCTTCAGGAGGCAGGTAAGGTAGTCTAGTATTCTCATCTCTTGAAGAATTTTCTGCAGTTTCTTGTGATTCATATGGTCAAAGGCTTTAGCATAGTCAATAAAGCAGAAGTATATGTTTTTTCTGGACTCTCTGGAACTTTCTAGAACTGATTTTGGTTTTGACCAACTGGTGATTTCCATGTGTTGAGTCGTCACTCGTGTTGTTAGAAAAGGGTGTTTGCTATGACCAATGTGTTCTCTTGGAAATACTCTGTTAGCCTTTTCCTTACCTCATTTTGTACTCTAAGGCCAAACTTGCCGGTTTATCTAGGTAACTCTTGACTTCCTACTTTTGCATTCATGTCCCCTATGATGAAATGGACAATCTTTTTTGTTGTTAGTTCTAGAAAATCTTATGAGTCATCATAGAGCAATTCATCTGCACCCTATTTATTATTTTTATTTATTTATTTTTTTATGTTTAAAGTATATATATATTTTTTAATTTGATTTTATTTTTAAACTTCACAATATTGTATTAGTTTTGCCAAATATCGAAATGAATCTGCCACAGGTATACCCGTGTTCCCCATCCTGAACCCTCCTCCCTCCTCCCTCCCCTACCCTCCCTCTGGGTCGTCCCAGTGCACCAGCCCCAAGCATCCAGTACCGTGCATCGAACCTGGACTGGCAACTCTTTTCATACATGATATTATACATGTTTCAATGCTATTCTCCCAAATCTCCCCACCCTCTCCCTCTCCTACAGAGTCCATAAGACTGATCTATACATCGGTGTCTCTTTTGCTGTCTCGTACACAGGGTTATTGTTACCATCTTTCTAAATTCCATATATATGCGTTAGTATACTGTATTGGTGTTTTTCTTTCTGTCTTACTTCACTCTGTATAATAGGCTCCAGTTTCATCCATCTCACTAGAACTGATTCAAATGTATTCTTTTTAATGGCTGAGTAATACTCCATTGTGTATATGTACCTCAGCTTTCTTATCCATTCATCTGCTGATGGGCATCTAGGTTGCTTCCATGTCCTGGCTATTATAAACAGTGCTGCGATGAACATTGGGGTACATGTGTCTCTTTCCCTTCTGGTTTCCTCAGTGTGTATGCCCAGCAGTGGGATTGCTGGATCATAAGGCAGTTCCATTTCCAGTTTTTTAAGGAATCTCCACAATGTTCTCCATAGTGGCTGTACTAGTTTGCATTCCCACCAACAGTGTAAGAGAGTTCCCTTTTCTCCACACCCTCTCCAGCATTTATTGCTTGTAGACTTTTGGATCGCAGCCATTCTGACTGGCGTGAAATGGTACCTCATAGTAGTTTTGATTTGCATTTCTCTGATAATGAGTGATGTTGAGCATCTTTTCATGTGTTTGTTAGCCATCTGTATGTCTTCTTTGGAGAAATGTCTCTTTAGTTCTTTGGCCCATTTTTTGATTGGGTCATTTATTTTTCTGGAGTTGAGCTGTAGGAGTTGCTTGTATATTTTTGAGATTAGTTGTTTGTCCGTTGCTTCATTTGCTATTATTTTCTCCCATTCTGAAGGCTGCCTTTTCACCTTGCTAATAGTTTCCTTTGTTGTGCAGAAGCTTTTAAGGTTAATTAGGTCCCATTTGTTAATTTTTGCTTTTATTTCCAGTATTCTGGGAGGTGGGTCATAGAGGATCCTGCTGTGATGTATGTCGGAGAGTGTTTTGCCTATGTTCTCCTCTAGGAGTTTTATAGTTTCTGGTCTTTCATTGAGATCTTTAACCCATTTTGAGTTTATTTTTGTGTATGGTGTTAGAAAGTGTTCTAGTTTCATTCTTTTACAAGTGGTTGACCAGCTTTCCCAGCACCACTTGTTAAAGAGATTGTCTTTAATCCATTGTATATTCTTGCCTACTTTGTCAAAGATAAGGTGTCCATATGTGCGTGGATTTACCTCTTGGCTTTCTATTTTGTTCCATTGATCAATATTTCTGTCTTTGTGCCAGTACCATACTGTCTTGATAACTGTGGCTTTGTAGTAGAGCCTGAAGTCAGGTAGGTTGATTCCTTCTGTTCCATTCTTCTTTCTCAAGATAGCTTTGGCTATTCGAGGTTTTTTGTATTTCCATGCAAATTGTGAAATTATTTTTGCTAGCTCTGTGAAGAATACCGTTGGTTGCTTGATAGGGATTGCATTGAATCTATAAATTGCTTTGGGTAGTATACTCATTTTCACTATATTGATTCTTCCAATCCATGAACATGGTATATTTCTCCATCTATTAGTGTCCTCTTTGATTTCTTTCACCAGTGTTTTATAGTTTTCTATATATAGGTCTTTAGTTTCTTCAGGTAGATATATTCCTAAGTATTTTATTCTTTCCGTTGCAATGGTGAATGGAATTGTTTCCTTAATTTCTCTTTCAGTTTTCTCATTATTAGTGTATAGGAATGCAAGGGATTTCTGTGTGTTGATTTTATATCCTGCAACTTTGCTATAATCATTGATTAGTTCTAGTAATTTTCTGGTGGAGTCTTTAGGGTTTTCTATGTAAAGGATCATGTCATCTGCAAGCAGTGAGAGTTTTACTTCTTCTTTTCCAATTTGGATTCCTTTTATTTCTTTTTCTGCTCTGATTGCTGTGGCCAAAACTTCCAAAACTATGTTGAATAGTAATGGTGAAAGTGGGCACCCTTGTCTTGTTCCTGACTTTAGAGGAAATGCTTTCAATTTTTCACCATTGAGGATAATGTTTGCTGTGGGTTTGTCATATATAGCTTTTATTATGTTGAAGTATGTTCCTTCTATTCCTGCTTTCTGGAGAGTTCTTATCATAAATGGATGTTGAATTTTGTCAAAGGCTTTCTCTGCATCTATTGAGATAATCATATGGTTTTTGTTTTTCAATTTGTTAATGTGGTGTATTACATTGATTGATTTGCGGATATTGAAGAACGCTTGCATCCCTGGGATAAAGCCCACTTGGTCATGGTATATGATCTTTTTAATGTGTTGTTGGATTCTGATTGCTAGAATTTTGTTAAGGATTTTTGCATCTATGTTCATCAGTGATATTGGTCTGTAGTTTTCTTTTTTTTGTGGGATCTTTGTCAGGTTTTGGTATTAGGGTGATGGTGGCCTCATAGAATGAGTTTGGAAGTTTACCTTCCTCTGCAATTTTCTGGAAGAGTTTGAGCAGGATAGGTGTTAGTTCTTCTCTAAATTTTTGGTAGAATTCAGCTGTGAAGCCGTCTGGACCGGGGCTTTTGTTTGCTGGAAGATTTTTGATTACAGTTTCAATTTCCGTGCTTGTGATGGGTCTGTTAAGATTTTCTATTTTTTCCTGGTCCAGTTTTGGAAAGTTGTACTTTTCTAAGAATTTGTCCATTTCTTCCACGTTGTCCATTTTATTGGCATATAATTGTTGATAGTAGTCTCTTATGATCCTTTGTATTTCTGTGTTGTCTGTTGTGATCTCTCCATTTTCATTTCTGATTTAATTGATTTGATTTTTCTCCCTTTGTTTCTTGATGAGTCTGGCTAATGGTTTGTCAATTTTATTTATCCTTTCAAAGGACCAGCTTTTGGCTTTGTTGATTTTTGCTATGGTCTCTTTTGTTTCTTTTGCATTTATTTCTGCCCTAATTTTTAAGATTTCTTTCCTTCTACTAACCCTGGGGTTCTTCATTTCTTCCCTTTCTAGTTGCTTTAGGTGTAGGGTTAGGTTATTTATTTGACTTTTTTCTTGTTTCTTGAGGTATGCCTGTATTGCTATGAACTTTCCCCTTAGGACTGCTTTTAAAGTGTCCCACAGGTTTTGAGTTGTTGTGTTTTCATTTTCATTAGTTTCTATGCAAATTTTGATTTCTTTTTTGATTTCTTCTGTGATTTGTTGGTTATTCAGCAGCGTGTTGTTCAGCCTCCATATGTTAGAATTTTTAATAGTTTGTCTCCTGTAATTGAGATCTAATCTTACTGCATTGTGGTCAGAAAAGATGCTTGGAATGATTTATATTTTTTTGAATTTACCAAGGCTAGCTTTATGGCCCAGGATGTGATCTATCCTGGAGAAGGTTCCATGTGCGCTTGAGAAAAAGGTGAAATTCATTGTTTTGGGATGAAATGTCCTATATATATCAATTAGGTCTAACTGGTCTATTGTATCGTTTAACGTTTGTGTTTCCTTGTTAATTTTCTGTTTAGTTGATCTATCCATAGGTGTGAGTGGGGTATTAAAGTCTCCCACTATTATTGTGTTATTGTTAATTTCTCCTTTCATACTTGTTAGCATTTGTCTTACATATTGCGGCGCTCCCGTGTTGGGTGCATATATATTTATAATTGTTATATCTTCTTCTTGGATTGATCCTTTGATCATTATGTAGTGACCATCTTTGTCTCTTTTCACAGCCTTTGTTTTAAAGTCTATTTTATCTGATATAAGTATTGCTACTCCTGCTTTCTTTTGGTCCCTATTTGCATGGAAAATCTTTTTCCAGCCCTTCACTTTCAGTCTGTATGTGTCCCCTGTTTTGAGATGGGTCTCTTGTAGACAACATATGTAGGGGTCTTGTTTTTGTATCCATTCAGCCAGTCTTTGTCTTTTGGTTGGGGCATTCAACCCATTTACATTTAAGGTAATTACTGATAAGTATGATCCCATTGCCATTTACTTTATTGTTTTGGGTTTGAGTTTATACACTATTTTTGTTTCCTGTCTAGAGAATATCCTTTAGTATTTGTTGGAGAGCTGGTTTGGTGGTGCTGAATTCTCTCAGCTTTTGCTTGTCTGAGAAGCTTTGATTTCTCCTTCATATTTGAATGAGATCCTTGCTGGGTACAATAGTCTGGGCTGTAGGTTATTTTCTTTCATCACTTTAAGTATGTCTTGCCATTCCCTCCTGGCTTGAAGAGTTTCTATTGAAAGATCAGCTGTTATCCTAATAGGAATTCCCTTGTGTGTTATTTGTTGTTTTTCCCTTGCTGCTTTATTTGTTCTTTGTGTTTGGTCTTTGTTAATTTGATTAATATGTGTCTTGGGGTGTTTCGCCTTGGGTTTGTCCTGTTTGGGACTCTCTGGGTTTCTTGGACTTGGGTGATTATTTCCTTCCCCAGTTTAGGGAAGTTTTCAACTATTATCTCCTCAAGTATTTTCTCATGGTCTTTCTTTTTGTCTTCTGCTTCTGGGACCCCTATGATTCAAATGTTGTAGCGTTTAATATGTCCTGGAGGTCTCTGAGATTGTCCTCATTTCTTTTAATTCGTTTTTCTTTTTTCCTCTCTGATTCATTTATTTCTACCATTCTATCTTCTAATTCACTAGTCCTATCTTCTGCCTCTGTTATTCTACTATTTGTTGCCTCCAGAGTGTTTTTAATTTCATTTATTACATTATTCATTTTATATTGACTCTCTTTTATTTCTTCTAGGTCCTTGTTAAACCTTTCTTGCATCTTCTCAATCTTTGACTCCAAGATATTTATCTGTGATTCCATTTTTATTTCAAGATTTTGGATCAATTTCACTATCATTATTCAGAATTCTTTATAAGGTAGATTCTCTATCTCTTCCTCTTTTGTTTGGTTTGGTGGGCATTTATCCTGTTCCTTTATCTGCTGGGTATTCCTCTGTCTCTTCATCTTGTTTAAATTGCTGAGTTTGGGGTGTCCTTTTTGTATTCTGGCAGTTTGTGGAGTTCTCTTTATTGTGGCGTTTCCTCGCTGTGTGTGGGTTTGTACAGGTGGCTTGTCTAGGTTTCTTCGTTAGGGAAGCTTGTGTCGGTTTTCTGGTGGCTGGAGCTGTATTTCTTCTCTCTGGAGTGCAATGAAATGTCTAGTAATGAGTTATGGGATGTCTATGGTTTTGGGGTGACTTTGGGCTGCCTGTATCTTGGAGCTCAGGGCTGTGTTCCTTGCTGCTGGAGAATTTGCTTGGTATGTCTTGCCCTGAAACTTGTTTCACCCAGAGAGGTTTACAGTGTTATATGGAGAAGAGAAGAGTGAGGAGGGAGTTAGAGGTGACCCGAATGAGATGAGGTGGAATCAACAGAGGAGCGAGTGGGCTATTCGGTAATCTCTTCCTTATGTGCACTCCACAACTGGACCACTCAGAGTTGTTCACAGAGTTATACAGAGAAGAGAAGAAGGAAAAAGGTGGCAGAGGTGGCCAGGAGGATAAATGGGGGAAATGAAAAGGAGGGAGACAGATCTAGCCAGTAATCAGTTCCCTAAGTGTTCTCCACCGTCTGGAACACACAGAAATTCACAGAGTTGGGTAGAGTAGAGAGGGGTTAGGAAGGAGACACAGGCGACCTAGTGGAGAAAAAGGAGAGTCCAAAGGGAGAGAGAGCAGTTAAGCCAGTAATCTCGCTCCCTAGTGAAAAATGGGTACTGAAGATTGGGTTCTTAAAGGTACAAAATTGGTAACAAATACATAAAAGCAAAAATTTAAAATCTAGAGTAGAGTTTGGAATTTCAAAAATATGATGTTAAAGAAAAGAAGAAGGAAAAGAAAGAGAGAAAAAATGAACAACAAAAACAAACAAGGTCGCAAAAATTATAAAGAAAATATAGGTACAAAATTGATAACTAATACCAAAAAGCAAAAGTTAAAAATCTAGAGTAGAGTTTGGAGTTTCAAAAATACAATGTTAAAAAAAGAAGAAGAAAAAGAAAGAGAGAGATAAAAAAATAAACAAGAACAAACAAGGTCGCATAAATTATATATAAAAAAAATACAGGTACAAAATTGATAACAAATACCAAAAAGCATAAATTAAAAATCTAGATTAGAGTTTGGAATTTCAGATATACAATGTTATTTAAAAGAAGAAGAGAAAGAAACAGAGAAAAAGAAAAAGAAAAAATAAAAGACGGTCACAGAAATTATATAAAAACAAAAACAACAACAAAAAAAACTATAGGTACAAAATTGATAACAAATACTAAAAAGCTAAAATTAAAAATCTAGAGTAGAGTTTGGAATTTCAAAAATACAATGTTAAAGAAAAGAAGGAAAAAGAAAAAAAAGGTCAAAAAATTATTTAAAAATATATATATGAAGTTTGCTTTAAAAAAAAATAGGGTCTTCTTTTTTTTTTTTTGCAAAGTAATTGGTTATAAAAGTGGAAATTAAAGGAATAATAGAGGACTTAATTTTTTTTTTTTTTTTTTTTATAGGCTTGTTCAGTCTCACTGAGGGGAGGTAGGGAGGGATGCTGCAAACAAATAACACTGGCGTGTGCTCGCAGTGCCTCAGCCACACTGGGTCTGCCCCCCGTTCACGGCGCGTGTAGCCTCTCTGCCCACGCTGCTCAGGCTCTAGGTTGCTCTGCCGCGAACCATCCGCGGCCAGCCCTAGGCTGCCTGTACTTCCCAGGTCCAAGCTGCTCCTGTTCAGGCACTCCGGTAGTCCTCAGAGGCGCAAACTCTTGGTTGGGCCTGCGTTTTGTGCCCTTCCCAGATCCGAGCAGCTCAGGTGATGAGGTGTTTTGCGCGTGCGATTGCTGCGACTTATCGCCTCCCCGCCGCTCGGTTATCTAGTTGTGCACCGGCACACCTTCTCAGGTAGATGTTGACCGTCCATACCCCCAAGAAGTTTTAGTTAGCAAAGAAGCCTGCTTACAGTTTTGTAGATAATGTCTCTCTGGGGCTGTGATTGTCCGCTTCTGGCTCTGGCTGCCTATCACCGGAGGGGGATAGTCTGCTGCCGGCTATCTCTGTTCAGTCCTTTATTCCGTGTGCGGGCCTGGCGGTGTCATAGGTTAGGGCTGGCTTTTCGCGTGGTAGATATCCCACAGTCTGGTTTGCTAGCCCAAATTGTTTCGCTCAGATAGTGCTCGGGGTATTCAGGCCAGATTCTTGGGATGCAGCCCGCGCCGCACCTCCCTGCCCAGCCCCCACTTGCTAATGGCGTAGGCAGGCGTCTGAGCTGCTTCTCCGCTGGGGGAGTTACCGTAGGGCTCGCAATGTGCGGATTTGAATTATTTATTTTTCCTCCCTGTTATGTTGCCCTCTGTGCTTCCAAGGCTCGGCACAGATTCGGCAGTGAGAAGGTTTCCTGGTGTTTGGAAACTTCTCTCTTTTTAAGACTCCCTTCCTGGGACGGAACTCCGTCCCTCCCTCTTTTGTCCCTTTTTTTTGTCTTTTATATTTTTCCCTACCTCCTTTCGAAGACTTGGGTTGCTTTTCTGGGTGCCTGATGTCCTCTGCTGGCATTCAGAAGTTGTTTTGTGGAATTTACTCAGTGTTTAAATGTTCTTTTGATTAATTTGTGGGGGAGAAAGTGTTCTCCCCGTCCTACTCCTCTGCCATCTTAGCTCCTCCCCTACACCCTATTTGGTATTAATGTTTGCCTCATAGACTTGGATTACTGTGATATTGAATTATTTGCCTTGGAAATGTACAGAGATCAATTCTGTCATTTTTAAGATTGCACTCAAGTACTAAATTGTAGACTCTTTTGTTGACTATGAGGGCTACTCCATTTCTTCTAAGGAATTCTTGCCCACAGTAGTACATATAATGATCACCTGAATCAAATTTGCCATTTCAGTCCATTTTAATTCACTGATTTCTAAAATGTCGATGCTCACTCTTGCCGTCTCCTGTTTGACCACTTCCAATACCTTGATTCACAGGCCTAATATTCCAGGTTCCTGTACAATATTATTCTTTTACAGCATTGGACTTTACCTCCATCACCAGCCGCATCCACACCTGGGTATTGTTTTTGCTTTGCCTCCGTCTCTTCATTCCTCCTGGAGTTATTTCTCTACTGATCTCCAGTAGCATATTGGGCACCTACTGACCTGGGGAGTTCATCTTTCAGTGTTATATATTTTTCCCTTTTCATACTGCTCATGGGATTATCAAGGCAAAAATACTGAAGTGGTTTGTCATTGTCCTCTCCAGTGTACATTTTGTCAGACCTGTCCACCATGACCTGCCCATCTTGGGTGGCCCTACAGGGCACAGCTCATATTTTAACTGAGTTAGACAAGGCTGCAATCCATGAGATTAGTTTGGTTAGTTTTCTGTGATTGGGTTTTTATTCTGCCCGCCCTCTGATGGATAAGAATAAGAGGCTGTTAGAAGGAACTGGCTGTGGGGGAATCTGGATCTTGCTCTGGTAAGCAAGGCCATGCTCAGTAATTTTTAATCCAATTTTCTGTTAACAGTTTTGCCTCCCTGTTGTTTGCCTGAGGCCAACCTCTGGTATGGGTAATCACAGTAATGGTGACCTCTTTCAAAAGACTTATGCAAGCACTGTTGTATTCAGTGCCCCTGACCCTGTAGCAAGCCACTGTTAATCCACATCTCCATCCAAGACTCTTGGACACTCACAGGCCAGTCTGGCTCAGTCATTTGTGGGGTCGCTGCTCCTTTCTCTTGTGTCCTGGTGCACACAAGGTTTTGTTTGTGCCTTCCAAGCATTGTTTCTCCAGTCCTGTGGAAGTCCAGTAATCAAATCCCACTGGCCTTCAAAGTCAAATTCCCTGGGGTTTTAAGTCCTTTTGCTGGATCCCCAGGTTGGGAAATCTGTTGTGGGTCTTAGAACATTTATAACAGTGTGAAAGCTACCTTGGTATAATTGTTCTCTAGTCTGTGGGTTGTCTTCTTGGTGGCTGTATAGTGGGGCTAATGCCAACCTCCTCCAAGAGGACTTACACCACACATAGTGCCTTCCAGGTATGCTGCAGCCAGAGACTCTGCCCCCATGGCAGGCCACTGCTGACCCATGTCTCCATAGGAGGAGACACTCAAACTCTCAAAGGAGACACTCAAACACTCAAACCCCAAACCTGCCAGAGACTCTTGGAGGGCTCAACAAAACCTGTGTGCACCAGGACCCAAAGACCCCACAGAGACTGAACCCAACCAGCCTTTATTTACTAACTAGCAACCAATCATCCATTAGCATTCAACTCATTTTCTTGCTTTCCTGAAGTCTTCAAGTGAAATGACTAATTTCTCCTTTGTGACCTCACTATTTCCTATACATCCTACTCCTACCACATTTAGCAAACTTATTTATTTCCACTTTCATTTCACTTTATTCAGTCAAGTGAGTTCAGGCAGTCACTCAGCAAGTATTTAATGAGAATTTTCCTTGATAGGATTAGGATCTATGAGACAAGTGTGGCAAATTTTTGGAAATCATAATATTAGAAGTTATTTTTCCTCCACTATTCACAGGATCAACCACATGATCTTAACAGACAGTAGAAATATTTTCTGTTGTTGTCCAGTTGCCAAGTTATGTCTGACTCTCTGCAACCCCATGAATTGAAAAACGACAGGTCCCCTGTCCTTCACTTTCTCCCTGAGTTTGCTCAAACTCATGTCCATTGACTTGGTGATGCCATCCAAACATCTCATTCTGTGTTGACTCCGTCTCTTCTTGCCCTCAATCTTTTCCAGCATAAGGTCCTTTCCAGTGAGTTGGCTCATCGCATCAAGTGGCCAAAGTATTGGAGCTTTAGCATCAGTACTTTCAATGACTATTCAGGGTTGATTTTCTTTAGGACTGACTGGTTTGATCTCCTTGCTGTCCAAGGGACTCTCAAGAATCTTGTCCAGTATCAAAATTCAGTAACATCAATTTTTCAGCACTCAGCCTTCTTAATGTCATATCTATATGTGACTACTGGAAAAATCATAGCTTTGACTATATGGACCTTTGTTAGTAAGTGATATGTCTGCTTTTTCTAAAGTGAAACATTTTAGTGATATCTAAAGTGATATGCTGTCTAGGTTTGTCATAGCTTTTCTTCCAAGAAGCAAGTACCTTTTAATTTCATGGCTGCAGTCACCAACCACAATGATTTATGAAAAGGCAAAAAGAAATATCACACACACACACACACACACAGGGCTTCCCAGCTGGCTCAGTGATAAAGAATCTTTCTGCAATGCAAGAGATATGGGCTCAATCCCTGGTTTGGGAAGATACCCTGCAAAAGAAAATAGCAACCCACTCCAGTATTCTTTCCTGGAGTATCCCATAGACAGAGAAGCCTGGTGGGCTATAGTCTATAGAGCCACAAAGGGTCAGACACAACTGAAGTGACTCAGCATGCACACATATATATATATATATATATATATGGAAGACTCAGTAAAATTGTAATTAAATTAGTAAATAACTGATTTATTGATGTCATTACAGTTGTATATAAAATCACATGTTCCCAATTTCTCTATATATACCTTAATCTTGTCTACTATATAAGGTTAATTTCCACCATGGTACTTTCTTCGGTTAGTTTGTGAGGTCTGGAATCACGGTCTAGCTGTAGTTGTCTATGTTGTCTAGGCTTCCATTAATGTTTCTAGATTTGGGTTTGTCTAGAGTTCCATGAACGGAGAAGACAATGGCACCCCATTCCAGTACTCCTGTCTGGAAAATCCCATGGATGGAGGAGCCTGGTGGGCTGCAGTCCATGGGGTCGCTGAGGGTCGGACACGACTGAGTGACTTCACTTTCACTTTTCACTTTCATGCATTGGAGGAGGAAGTGGCAACCCACTCCAGTGTTCTTGCCTGAAAAGTCCCAGGGACAGGGGAGCCTGATGGGCTGCCATCTATGGGGTCACACAGAGTCGGAAACAACTGAAGTGACTTAGCAGTAGTAGCAGCAGCAGAGTTCCATGAATGTTTCTAGATTTGGGGTAGTGATCCCCATTTTGTAGTCTTATTGTAGATACCCGGGGTGTTATAGTGCATTTTGGATGATTTGGTCCCCAAGTTCCTCCTTTAAAATTATCAGGTGTTTGCTTCACCCATGTGACCTGTAGCAATATTTTGTTTTTCTTTTGCTTCTGTAAGTATTTCTTAGTCCTATTAAAAGCAAAATTACTGCTAGGATGAGTAACTTTTTTTTTTTAACATGCCATTGTCTCACACGTTGTTTTATATTTTAAAGTTGTTTAAATCATTTATAGAATGAATATATTGAATGGATATATTCATTTTACACACTGGGCCCTTCACCTTATAAAGTACAAACACCCTTGTCATGAAAACACACAGACCCAATGTATACATGTGAGGCTACTGAAGAAAGGATTCTTCCACTGGATTGTGAAATTATATTATAATCATTTAATATTTTTAAATGCCTATTTTGTGTTGTTGTTGTTGTTAATAAGAACGGAGAGAGTCTTGTTCACAATAATGAAAGAAAAAACAAAACAAAAATACAATCTAAAAGCTCTGTTGCAGGAAGCTGTTAGGGGGCCCTTTCTAGGGCCCAAGAGTAGGCTCCTGTCTAACACTAAGAAATGGATTTTCTAGGAAACACACATGTTGCCAAGCAAGAGGCATTTTTGAAAAGGGCACCTGGGCAGGGAGCAGTAGGGTAAGAGAATCCAGAAGAACTGCTTTGCCACATAGCTTGCAGTCTTGGGTTTTATGGTAATGGGATTAGTTTCTGGTTGTCTTTGGCCAATCATTCTGACTCAGAGTCCTTCCTGGTGGCACACGCATTGCTCAGCCAAGATGGTTGCCAGCGAGGAGATCTGGGAGTTGGTTGGATACGTGGTTTCCTTTTTACCTTTCCAAGACTCTTCTGGTTGGTGGTGGCTTATTACTTCTGTGTTCCTTACCAGGACCTCCTGTTGTAAAGTAACTCATGCAAATGGTTTCTATGGTGCCTGGTCAGGGTGGACGGTTTCAATTGATGAGCTTCCCCTAACAGCTCCAGAAAACAATAATCAGAAAGTAAGAATTATATAAGGAATATATTAAATTTTATTTAAAAATATAAAATAGAAATGGAGCAAATGGAAAGATATACTGTGTTCCTGTATGGAGGAAGTACATTGTCAAAAATATGCAGTTATTTACATCCAGATGGGGTAATGGGATTTGGAAAAACAGAGCATTCTGGTCAGTTATTAAGACTGTTACACACTGTTTCATGTTAACTTTATTTTCTGAAAAGAATAATTATGAAATGTGCTGTATTGTAAACTACTGCATTTTGAAAGCCCTCAAGTAAAAGCTAAATAACAAACTTCAGGAGACATAATAGAAGAGAAGATGGCATGAGTGTGAACAGGACCACATAACTCTTAACACTTCTCTCAAAAATATTAATACTCTGATTTTATCAATCTTCAAAAATTGTCCTTTGGGCCAATACCATTGTTCACTTCAGTTCAGTCGCTTAGTCGTGTCCAACTCTTTGAGACCCCATGAATCGCAGCACACCAGGCTTCCCTGTCCATCACCAACTCCCGGAGTTCACTCAGACTCACGTCCATCGAGTCAGTGATGCCATCCAGCCATCTCATCCTCTGTCATCCCCTTCTCCTCCTGCCCCCAATCCCTCCGAGCATCAGAATCTTTTCCAATGAGTCAACTCTTCGCATGAGGTGGCCAAAGTACTGGAGTTTCAGCTTCAGCATTATTCCTTCCAAAGAAATCCCAGGCCTGATCTCCTTCAGAATGGACTGGTTGGATCTCCTTGCAGTCCAAGGGACTCTCAAGAGTCTTCTCCAACACCACTGTTCAAAAGCATCAATTCTTCAGTGCTCAGCCTTCTTCACAGACCAATTCTCACATCCATACATGACCACAGGAAAAACCATAGCCTTGACTAGA
Organism: Bos taurus; assembly: GCF_002263795.3. Taxonomy (NCBI): domain Eukaryota; kingdom Metazoa; phylum Chordata; class Mammalia; order Artiodactyla; family Bovidae; genus Bos; species Bos taurus. The sequence goes on from NC_037343.1 coordinate 7,957,761, forward strand.
CGGACCGTTGTTGGCAAAGTAATGTCTCTGCTTTTGAATATGCTATCTAGGTTGGTCATAACTTTCCTTCCAAGGAGTAAGCATCTTTTAATTTAATGGCTGCAGTCACCATCTGCAGTGATCTTGGAGCCCAAAAAAATAAATTCTGACACTGTTTCCACTGTTTCCCCATCTATTTCCCATGAAGTGATGGGACCAGATGCCATGATCTTCGTTTTCTGAATGTTGAGCTTTAAGCCAACTTTTTCACTCTCCACTTTCACTTTCATCAAGAGGCTTTTGAGTTCCTCTTCACTTTCTGCCATAAGGGTGGTGTCATCTGCATATTCTGAGGTTATTGATATTTCTCCCAGCAGTCTTGATTCCAGCTTATGTTTCATCCAGTCCAGCATTTCTCATGATGTATTCTGCGTATAAGTTAAGTAAGCAGGGTGACAATATACAGCCTTGACGTACTCCTTTTCCTATTTGGATCCAGTCTGTTGTTCCATGTCCAGTTCTAACTGTTACCTCCTGACCTGCCTACAAATTTCTCAAGAGGCAGGTCAGGTGGTCTAGTATTCCCATCTCTTTCGGAATTTTCTACAGTTTATTGTGATCCACACAGTCAGAGGCTCTGGCATAGTCAATAAAGCAGAAATAGATGGTTTTCTGGAACTCTCTTGCTTTTTCCATTATGCAGTGGATGTTGGCAATTTGATCTCTGGTTCCTCTGCCTTTTCTAAAACCAGCTTGAACATCAGGAAGTTCACGGTTCACGTATTGCTGAAGCCTGGCTTGGAGAATTTTGAGCATTACTTTACTAGCATGTGAGATGAGTGCAATTGTGCAGTAGTTTAAGCATTCTTTTGCTTTGCCTTTCTTTGGGATTGGAATGAAAACTGACCTTTTCCATTCCTGTGGCCACTGCTGAGTTTTCCAAATTTGCTGGCATATTGAGTGCAGCACTTTCACAGCATCATCTTTCAGGATTTGAAATAGCTTAACTGGAATTCCATCACCTCCACTAGCTTTGTTCGTAGTGATGCTTTCTAAGGCCCACTTGACTTCACATTCCAGGATGTCTGGTTCTAGGTCAATGATCACATCATCATGATTATCTGGGTCGTGAAGATCTTTTTTGTACAGTTCTTCTGTGTATTCTTGCCACCTCTGCTTGATATCTTCTGCTTCTGTTAGGTCCATACCATTTCTGTCCTTTATCGAGCCCATCTTTGCATGAAATGTTCCCTTGGTATCTCTAATTTTCTTGAAGAGATCTCTAGTCTTTCCCATTCTGTTGTTTTCCTCTATTTCTTATCATTGATCACTGAGGAAGGCTTTCTTATCTCTTCTTTATATTCTTTGGAACTCTGCATTAAGATGTTTATATCTTTCCTTTTCTCCTTTGCTTTTCACTTCTCTTCTTTTCATAGCTATTTGTAAGGCCTCCACAGACAACCATTTTGCTCTTTTGCATTTCTTTTCTATGGGGATGGTCTTGATCCCTGTCTCCTGTACAATGTCATGAACCTCATTCCACAGTTCATCAGGTACTCTATCTATCAGATCTAGGTCCTTAAAACTATTTCTCACTTCCACTGTATAATCATAAGGGATTTGATTTAGGTCATACCTGAATGGTCTAGTGGTTTTCCCTACTTTCTAAAATTTAAGTCTATATTTGGTAATAAGGAGTTCATGATCTGGGCCACAGTCAGCTCCTGGCATTGTTTTTGTTGACTGTATAGAGCTTCTCCATCTTTGGCTGCAAAGAATATAATCAGTCTGATTTCGGTGTTGACTATCTGGTGATGTCCATGTGTAGAGTCTTCTCTTGTGTTGTTGGAAGAGGGTGTTTGCTATGACCAGTGCATTTTCTTGGCAAAACTCTATTAGTCTTTGCCCTGCTTCATGCTGTATTCCAAGGCCAAATTTGCCTGTTACTCCACGTTTGTTGACTTCCTACTTTTGCATTCCAGTCCCCTGTAATGAAAAGGACATCTTTTTTTGGTGTTAGTTATAAAAGGTCTTGTAGGTCTTCATAGAACCGTTCAACTTCGGCTTCTTCAGCATTACTGGTTGGGGCATAGACTTGGATTACTGTGATATTGAATGGTTTGCCTTGGAAACGAACAGAGATCATTCTGTTGTTTTTGAGATTGCATCCAAGTACTGCATTTCAGACTCTTTTGTTGACCATGATGGCTACTGCATTTCTTCTGAGGGATTCCTGCCCGCAGTAGCAGATATAATGATCATCTGAGTTACATTCACCCATTCCAGTCCATTTTAGTTCACTGATTCCTAGAATGTCAACCTTTACTCTTGCCATCTCTTGTTTGACCACTTCCATTTTGCCTTTATTCATGGACCTGACATTCCAGGTTCCTGTGCAATATTGTTCTTTACAGCATCAGACCTTGCTTCTATCACCAGTCATATCCATACCTTAATGGTATTCTTTACCTAAATGTTTATGCCAGTGAAAACTAAGTTTAAATTTCAGAAACATGAAGGATGGAAGTAATTTGCTTTGCAAAAAAAATACCCCTCACACCTTTTATTTTTTATAGAACTAATATTATTTTAAAAATACAGTTTCAAGGAGCAAGTAAGTCCCAAGAATAGTATTTCCTAATTTGATATCTTTTTAGTCATTCCACATATTGTCTAAACGTGCATATGTATAGATTAAAGAGTAATTAGTTTTGATTCAATATCTCACTTTAAATTTTTGACCCAATACAAATTGTTTAAGAAGAGAGAAAATAAAACATATTTCTCACATTTTCCAAGTTTAGAAGGACTGGGATATTGTTTCCAGGACAGTTTTCTTTCCAGTTTATAATTAACAGAGCACATCACACTATAATTAGTCTCTATACATGAACACAGTGTCTTCTTCTTAGACTTTCCAGGGGGTTCCAGTGGTAAAGAACCCTCCTGCCAATGCAGCAGACTAAAAGATGGAAGTTTGAACCCTGGGTCTGGAAGATCCCCTGGAAGAGGGCAAAGCAACCCACTCCAGTATTCCTTCCTGAAGTATCCCATGGACAGAGGAGCCTGGTAGGCTACAGCCCATAGTGTCACAAAGAGTTGGACATGACTGAAGCAACTTAGTACAGCTTCTTCTTCTTAGATGAAGTGTTTCTTTTCTCCAGCTCTTGATAAGCATATCCTGCCCTCTGAGCAGTTCTGTTTTGCTTCACTAGGAAACTGAGTGGTCCCTTCATACCAGCTTTTTGTTAAGTCGGCCACCAAGGTCTCCAGGTCTTCATGTAGCACTTGAACAGCTCCTTGAAAATTAATGAACCTCAAGGATATTTTTTTTTCCCAAAGATATTCTTAACAGTCCCAACCAAGTCCCATGAATCCACTGACGCTGATTATGCAACACATTTTAAAAGGAAGACTTTTTTTTTTTTTTTTAGTGTATGCAACTCCTTCTTTTTCAAAAGATGCATATCAGAATGAGATTGAACTAGATGAGAAAATACGTTCTCTTCCCCTTGCCGGGGTCCAGCCCCAGCAGGATCCAGGGGTACCCTCAGGATGACGGCATAGGCGAAAGGATAGCAAAGTGGAAAGAACAGAGACTTGATCTTCCTTGGTTTACACAGAAAGCCAATAAAGCTCCTGTGTTTCAAGGAGTCATCCTGAAAGAAAAACAGAGAGAGAAAAAGAGAGAAAAGGAAAAAAGAATGACACAGGGAGACCAAGCTTCAGTGAGCAAGGCCCATAACTTTATTTTCAAAAGGAACTTTTATACCCTGATTTGTACATAGAGGGAAATGAAAGATGCAAAGTCATACAGAGTCAGCCCAAACATTACATCTGTTTTGTCTTTATCGAAACCAGGATTTTTTATGCATACCTTTCCCATAAACAATGTTGTGTACATAATCTTCTGGCCTTGGAGGCCTGTGGACATTTTATGACCCTTTTTTGATAAAGGCTACTCAACCAGAAAACTTATTTTCCCTTGAAGTGTTTTTTCTTTATATTTCTAATCTATGTCAGCCTCAGAAAGTGCTAAACAGAGTTACATTCTCACGGAGCAAAGTGCAGTGAGTTACAACAAAGAAAGAACCAATTAGCTCATAGATCTGATGTGGTTAATTCCAAGGCTACTACTTGTTTTTCTTACATTCCAACTATGTTAATTAATGCACTCCCAGGTGCACAATGGATAAGGGGTATGGGAACTTGGCAGGCAAGCATTGGCTTAACAATGAAATCCTACATCAGCACTACTCTAATAGTTTTTAAACCTTTGAAAGGCTGTATATTTTTAGAATGTTTTAGGCTTTCCTCGTCTCTCACAGTGGGGAGCTTGTGAACAATCACATGCATAGCTGCAAGAGTCTAGATAAACCTCTCAGGCAAGCTAGAAAAGAGTTGGACATGACTGAGCAACTAAGCACACACAAGCTGAGATAAAGAGGATAAGTACAATGAAGAGAAAAGATTACACAAAACTGGTACACTGTATCTCTTTAAATCAAGACAGGATCAGAAAACATGATGTAAAGATTGACATTTTGCTTTCGTTCTTCATTCAGTTTGTCCACTCTTAGTATAAATATCAGTGGAGAACCAGCTTGGCTTTCTGGTTTCCAAATGCATTAAGCTTCTCCAGTGTGTATCTGGAGATACACACTTCTTTGGGGTATCACCACCCTAGTAGTGCTACCAGTTAACTGTGCTGTGTGCAATGTCCCATTTCAGTCACAATGAGTTTTTATTAAAAAAAAAAAAAAAAAGAAAGAAAGAAAAAGTTCTCTAAAACAGTCACAATCAGTTAAGAAAATATTCTACTAAATGTTATGGTTTCAAAAATAATTATGTACTTTACATACATAATTAATTTCGATATTTGGCAAAACTAACACAATACAGTAAAGTTTAAAAATAAATAAAAAAAATAATTATGTACTTTAATACATACACTATGTTCCAGTTTAAAAAAAAGAAAGAAAGAAAGACAAAAATGCAGCTTCCTAAAATGTAGAAGTCACTAGATGTCACCATGCATTTTATTTTGGTACATAGGTTAGGTAGCTTTTGTGACACTGTGATGTGTTTAACAACTAAGAGCAATAGAAATCCACAAACTAAAAAGGACATTTGTTTTTACATTTAAAATAAAATGCAGTTTAACAAAGTTTTTTTCAAGCCATTGATGACTTTACACAGATTAAAAATACATTGGTAAAGAAATAAATTCATTTTCAGAAGCATTTTAAGAAATATGGACATAAAGTATCTAAGGTTGAGGAATTTCAATGTAAATTACATGTAGGTCACACTTCTAACTTACTAACTGTATAAACTTTGATAAACTACTATAACTGTCTAAAGTGGGGATGATACAAACTGAATCACAGTGTTGTTTTAAATATATGAACTAATTTATGTAAAGCAAGAGACACTTCATTGCACCCCCATAAGAATAATCAATTTATAATTGTTAAAATATTTTGGTGTATGATATTTTAATTAAAATTTTTAATTTAGTAAGTATGCTTACTAAAGTGGAGGAAGTGGAAACAGTGGAAACAGTGGCTGACTTTATTTTTCTGGGCTCCAAAATCACTGCAGATGGTGATTGCAGCCATGAAATTAAAAGACACTTGCTCCTTGGAAGGAAAGTTATAACCAACCTAGACAGCATGTTAAAAATCAGAGACATTACTTTGTCAACAAAGGTCTGTCTAGTCAAAGCTATGGTTTTTCTAGTAGTCATGTATGGATGTGAGAGTTGGACTATAAAGAAAGCTGAGCACCGAAGAATTGATGCTTTTGAACTGTGGTGTTGGAGAAGACTCTTGACAGTCCCTTGGACTGCTAGGAGATCCAGCCAGTCCATTCTAAAGGAGATCAGTCCTGGGTGTTCATTGGAAGGACTGATGTTGAAGCTTAAACTCTAATACTTTAGCCACCTGTTGTGAAGACCTGACGCATTTGAAAAGACCCTGATCCTGGGGAAGATTGAGGGCAGGAGAAGAAGGGGATGACGGAGGATGAGATGGTTGGATGGCATCACTGACTCAATGGGCATGGGTTTGGGTGGACTCTGGGAGTTGGTGATGGACAAGGAGGCCTGGCATGCTGTGGTTCATGAGGCTGCAAAGAGTTGGACATGACTAAGTGACTGAACTGAAGTATCCTTCACACATTTACTTTGTAGAATCTTGTGAATGCTTCTAATAATTCAAAGAAGCATTATTATTGTATATGGCATAGAACACTGCTTTATTTATGTGTTTTATCCACAATTATTTCTTCAGCAGCCCAATTCTAACTAAGTTTGAGATGAAAGTTGTAACTGATAACAAATTTATGATCTGATAGAGGAAATTATTAAATATGCTTTTAAATGTGATTTTCATATTTTATATTTCCTATAATATTGTATGAAAATTGACTTTGATGAATGGATAAGAAAGCAATGGTACATATACACAATGGAGTATTACTCAGCCATTAAAAAGAATACATTTGAATCAGTTCTAATGAGGTGGATGAAACTGGAACCTATTATACAGAGTGAGGTAAGCCAGAAGGAAAAACACCAATACAGTATACTAATGCATATATATGGAATTTAGAAAGATGGTAATAATAACCCGGTGTACGAGACAGCAAAAGAGACACTGATGTATAGAACAGTCTTATGGACTCTGTGGGAGAGGGAGAGGGTGGGAAGATTTGGGAGAATGGCATTGAAACATGTAAAATATAATGTAAGAAACGAGTTGCCAGTCCAGGTTCGATGCACGGTACTGGATGCTTGGGGCTAGTGCCCTGGGACGACCCAGAGGGATGGTATGGGGAGGGAGGAGGGAGGAGGGTTCAGGATGGGGAACACATGTATACCTGTGGCAGATTCATTTTGATATTTGGCAAAACTAATACAATTATGTAAAGTTTAAAAATAAAATAAAATTTAAAAAAAGTATTTTAAATCTGTGTATTTTAATTTTAAACACTGATTAATATCAACAATAGTCATTAAATTCAAACAATAATTAAATGATAAACAATAAATCTCACATAATCACCTGGTTTCTCTAAACACTCTCTTGGTTATGTTAAAATTTACTTCCTTGGCTAAGAATTCCAGGGGAGATGAAGGGCAATTAATTCAGACTGCTTCTGAAAACCTTAAAATTAACAGACATCATTAGATTTATTACAGAAACTGAGATCACTATGCTCAGAATTTTAAGTCTTTCTTAGAAGAAAATTTTATTTTGGTATTAATACTGCTGAAAAAGGAAGATGTGCGTGATTATAAATCGTATGAGAGTTAATGCATTTAAATAAACTCAAATAGAAAAGGTGGTTACTTTTGTGAATATTAACAACACATATATCTTGAAATTATGCTTAAAATTTGATAGTCTATAAAGGTGCTGGGTTTAACAAAGGGCATATTTGCAAAGTAAAATAAAGTTTCCACTTGATCACAAATACATAACTACTATTCCTTGCCCAATATTCCTTGAGTACTCTTTTATCATTCTCATTTCCACTCTAGTATTTATGGTTTTCTAAGGCAAACATAAAGCAAAAACATTACTTTTCATGGTGTAATCTGCATTTTGCAATATCTCTTGATGTTACAAGTAGGCAGACTCTATGATCTAGCAGCAACACACAGTAATGGAAATGGTTAATCTCCAGCTACATCCAACAAACTGGATGAAACATTCAAAACATGATGTTTAATTATTTTATTTTATTTTATTTTATTTTAAGCCCCACTACATATTGCATGTTTCCCTTTGCTGCTGCTGCTAAGTTGCTTCAGTAGTGTCTGACTCTGTGTGACCCCAAAGATGGCAGCTCACCAGGCTCCCCCATCCCTGGGATTCTCCAGGCAAGAACACTGGAGTGGGTTGCCATTTCCTTCTCCAATGCATGAAAGTGAAAAGTGAAAGTGAAGTCACTCAGTAGTGTCCGACTCTTAGCGACACCATGGACTGCAGCCTACCATGCTCCTCCATCCATGGGATTTTCCAGGCAAGAGTACTTGAGTGGGGTGCCATTGTCTTCTCCGTGTTTCCCTTTATATAGTTTTAAAAAATGAGAAACTATGGAGTTAGAAGTCAAAGCAGCAGTTAAATTTGGGAAGGAGAAATGGAACTGCAATGTGGAGAGGGGAAAATGAGTCTTGTGGGTGATGAAGAAGTTATACTTGATGCTGTAGTGGTATTTGGGCTTCCCCAGGGGCTAAGTGGGTAAAGAAACCATTTGCAATGCAGGAAACACAAGAGAACTGGGCTTGGGAAGATCCCCTGGAGGAGAAAATGGGCAACCCACTCCAGTATTCTTGCTTGGTAAATCTCATAGACAGTGGAGCCTGGCAGGCTACAGTTCAAAGGGTTGCAAAGAGTCAGACACAACTGAGTGACTGAGCATGGATGGATATATGTTAGTGGTATTTACCTAGTTGTAGTCATGTTGTAATATTTCTTCAAGATATAAAATTGTAAATTATGTACTTTATTCATATTTTATCAACATAAATCTTGCTCAAATTCTTCCTAGCTATTCAATAGTCAAGCTTGGTTCTAAGGTCTTTAACTATCTTGTGACCCTCCTAACATCCTTCCCATGTCCCTTTCTGCTGAAACTTGCTAGAATGGATTCTGATGTTGGTAGCTAAACAACTTGTTTATTTTAATAATTACTTTGATCATCAACTTGATGATCCTGTAAAGGTTCCTAGTTTTAAAATTGTTATATGAGCATTCCTTCTCTGATCTTTGTCCCATCTACACCAGTAAAATCGATGACTATTTAGAAGTGAATCCTGATGCACCAGCTTGCTGCTTCTTATGGAGAAAGAACTATTTAGAGTAGCCTGGTGAACTACAAGCCACAGAGTTGCAAAGAGTGGGAGATGACTTAGTGACCGAGCATGCATGCATGATGTCTAGTGCCCATGGGGTATCTGGAATTGTGTGGCCTAGAAAACAGACTTTTTCTCCCACAGAGGCTTTAAAAAGGCTGCAGATTAATTGTTGGGTGCAAGGAATAAAAATGAAGAACAAGATGATGGAAAGTAACTAAGTATAAATATCTTTGATAATCCAAACATTGAAATATAGGAACAAAACATTAACACTGAATCTCAGACAGAGAGTGTAGAGAAAAAAAGGTATTTGGAATAAGTCAATCTGCTGCTGCTGCTGCTGCTAAGTTGCTTCAGTCATGTCTGACTCTGTGCGACCCCATAGACAGCAGCCCACCAGGCTCTTCCGTTCCTAGGATTCTCCAGGCAAGAATATTTCTGCTACAATTTGGACATTTCCAAAATAAGCAGATACAATTGAATATAAATTTAACTATGAAGTGATCATTGTTGTTGTTCAGTCAGTAGGTTGTGTCCAACTCTTTGCAACCCCAGGAGCTGAAGCATGCCAGGTTTCCTTGTCCTTCACTATTTCCCTGAATTTGCTCAAATTCATGTCAATTGACTTGGTGATACCATCCAACCATCTCATTCTCTGTCACCCTCTTCTCCTCTTGCCCTCAATCTTTCCCAGCATCATGGTCTTTTCCAGTGAGTCAACTCATTGCATCAGGTGGTAAAAATATTGGTGCTTCAGCTTCAGTATCAGTCTTTTCGATGAATATTCAGGGTTCATTTCCTTTAGAATTGACTGATTTGATCTCCTTGCTGTCCAAGGGACTCTCAAGAGGCTTCTCCAGCACCACAGTTCAAAAGCATAAATTCTTCAGCACTCAGCTTTCTTTATGGTTCAACTCCACATCCATACATGACTACTGGAGAAACCGAAGCTTTGACTAAATGGACCTTTGTCAGCAAAGTGATGTCTCTGCTTTTTAATACACTGTCTAGGTTTGTCATAGCTTTTATCCAAGAAGCAAGAATCTTTTAATTTCCTGGCTGCAGTCACCATCTGCAGTTATTTTGGAGCCCAAGGAAATGAAATCTGTTACCCTTTCCCCTCTTTCCCATGTATTTTCCATGAAGTGATTGGACAAGATGCCATTTTTCAGTTTTTGAATGTTGAGTTTTAAGCCAGCTTTTTTAGTCTCCTCTTTCACCTTTATCAAAAGGATCTTTAGTTCCTTTTCATTTTTTCCCATTAAGGTGGTATCATCTGCATATCTGAGGTTGCTGATATTTCTCTCAGCAAATCTGATTCCAGCATGTGAGTCATTCAGCTCAGCATTTTGCATGATATATCTACATATATGCTAAACAAGCAGGGTGACAATATATAGCCTTGCATATTTTCCAGTTTGAAACCAGTCCGTTGTTCCATGCCCAGTTTTTACTGTTGCTTCTTGTCCTGCATACAGGTTTCTCAGGAGGCAGGCAAGGTGTCTGGTATTCCCATCTCTTAATAAATACTGTAATATTTAAAAGAGAATCTGTCACAAGTCATATATTTACAAGAAAAAGACAAACTTGACCCTCTAAAGAATATTCAGGCTTGAGACTACTCTATTTTTTTTATGTGGAATAATTTCTCCTCATTCTTCCTCCCTCTCCCCATCATTATTTCTAAACTCATTTTACTGATTTCATTTCAAGCAGTCTGAAAGCACAAATATTTGCCTTTAGTGAATACGTTTTGAATTCACCAGAAAGTACAGACTATCATGATCAGGAAAGAGACAATATAAAAAAGAAAAATCCTACTCATCATTAAGATCTATGATTAGAATAATTTCCTTTTCCTACTCGAATGATTGATTTATAACACTGTTCAATATTTGACAAAGGTATGCTAAGTAGCTTCAGTCGTGTCCGACTCTGTGCGACCCCATAGACGGCAGCCCACCAGGCTCCCCCATCCCTGGGATTCTCCAGGCAAGAACACTGGAGTGGGTTGCCATTTCTTTCTCCATGCATGAAAGTAAAAAGTGAAAGTGAAGTCGCTCAGTAGTGTCCGACTCCTAGCGACCCCATGGACTGCAGCCTACCAGGCTCCTCCATCCATGGGATTTTCCAGGCAAGAGTACTGGAGTGGGTTGCCATTGCCTTCTCTGAGACAAAGGTATAGATACTGCCAAAACACTGGAATCCTTTACAGACAAAACATTCACTTTGTTTCATTATATTCCATGGTTCTTTGTTTTTTTTATTCAAAGAGTCAATCAGCTGGCTCTACTTTAGTTCCAGTGGCTAGAAAGTAGTATGGTTTAAAATCCTAGTGAGTTAATTTGATCATCTCTTCATTTTGCTTCATATAATAGTCATCATGAAGAGTATAGAGAGATTCAAACAATTTAATGTTTTTATCTCTAGACACAATTTATATATTAATATTCTTAGAAAAATATCCCACATACAGTTATGTCTGCACTGCTAATTTCTGAGCTTATAAATTTATATAGCCTTATAATTATGCAAGTAAGATAAGATAGGAGATAACTACAAAGCTTATGTGTCATTTTTGTAAGATCATCTTACTGGTAGATTACTACCTTTGTCAATATAATTATATTGGAATGGGTAGCCATTCCCTTCTCCTGGGGATCAAACCCAGGTCTCCCACATTGCAGGTAGATTTGTTACTAGCTGAGCCAACAGGAAAGCCCAAGAATACTGGAGTGGAGAGCCTATCCCTTCTCCAACAGATCTTCCCAACCCAGGAATTGAACAGGGGTCTCCTGCATTGCAAGTGGGTTTTTTACCAGCTGAGCTACCAGATAAGCCCCCAATAATTGTCTTTTGCTTAAACTAATGCTTAGTTCTTCTTTTAACTTTATTTGTTAATGATAGCTCTTAAGTAGTTAATTTGTCCCCCTATTCCTAACAAAACAAAAAAATAGCCTTATAAATGGAAAAAGTTTTACAATTGATGGAACACAGTTTACAATTGATGTTTGGAACACAATTTACAATTCATGTTTATTTTATTCATATGGTTATTATTATAATGTAAAAATAGCTATTGTAATAGGTTAATCTTATACACAATGGTAATTAAAATTGCAAAATAATACACTTGTGCTGACTGGCCCCACTAGATATCTTACTTTTTGATACTTTTAGATAGATCAAAATTAATAAAATTTTTCTATTTATGTAGACATGGCTTAAATTATTTGGAGAATAAGTGAACTCTTAAATGAACTCTTCATTCATTCATAATTCAGTGTTTTTTAATGTGTCACTGTATATCATTTCTGCTCTTCTTGGGAAATAGATGTACTCTTGGGGCTTATTAATATATTCTGTAACATAAGTTAGCATATATGTGTTACTCTAGAGTGGTACATTTTTTTCCAGTTTCTAATCTAGGCTTTTATAAAAAATGAAATTATATTGGATTTAATATATATTAAGACTTTTGGTAACATTTAGATTTGTTATTTTAATTTCATTCTATTTAGGCTACTTGAAACTAGTGTATACTTCCTGAATGAACAATAAAAGAAAAATCTGCATTTGTGTTTCTGGCCACCATGCAATTCCAACAGTGCTCAGTCATGTCCAGTTCTTTGCAGCCCCATGGACTGTAGCCCACCAAGCTCCTCTGTCCATGGGATTTCTCAGGCAAGAATACTGGAGTGGGTTGCTGTTGGGGATTTTTTCCCCAGGACTTGGAAGTGACGAACCTGAAAGAATGACACTTGGACAGTCTCTTGCAAGGACTGACAAGTTTATTTCTGCAGTCAAGCTTCTTTATAGAAGTGGGAACAAAAAGCTTAAAGTATACGGCCAGCAGAGCACATGTGGAGTTAACACATAATCAGTAAAAACATTTCAAGGAGAGCATGCTCTAAATGACTCATGGACTTATCCCACAACCCGCTCTCATAAGTAACATCCCTATTTGTTATTAACTCTTAGCGCTGAGTATAACCAAAGGCAGGAGATTTTTCTGTTTTTCTGTCCGCAGTGCAAAGCCGAGTACTTCTGGCCCTTCGCCATTTTCCCAAGGACTTTCTCCTTTTACGGCTATTTTGCTCTAGGCTTCCCAACATATCCTCCTTTTGTTTTTAAATTAAGCATGGCGGCTGCTAGTTGGACTCCATTGTGGGAGGCGTGGAGTCTTGAGTAGAGATTTCTGTATCCTCTAATCAATGACAAAAAGAGCAGGGTGATTAATACATATATAAAAATATTGCTTCCTGAAAGCCAAGCTCTAGGGTCTAGAGACGATAGGGTTTTGGTTAAAGTATCATAGAATTGAGTACTATACAATTCCTTAGGTACCCTAACTTGAAAATTAGCAAATTGTTGTTTCAACAAATTGATGTCTAAACTTGAGTTATTTGTGAGATCCTGCAAATGCGCCTTAACCTTTTTCCAAGGATATTCAGTGCTAGTATAGGGCATGTTAGTCAGACAAAAAGAAGTAAAATTCCAGTGACAGCGTATATATATTCAGAAAGTCAGTTGCTGCATTTGATCTTCTAAGTAGATAACCACAGTTTGTAACTCATTAATTCGTGTTTGTAATTGCTGATCTGTTTGAGCTTGTCAAGTCCACAGATCATGAGAGTCTTTGTGCCAAGCAGTGATGAAATCATAATTTTGTATAGAATTATGTAAAGCCATACCAGACAAAGTTCCTACAGTCACAATGGAGATAAGGCTTAAGATGCCTGCAATAATCCACCCAAGGATGCACTTAGATTGCCTAAACCCAGTTTTCAACAGTACAGAAAGAAATACAGAATCAGTCCAAGGCTCAGTTAAGTTTATGGGAAGCCATAACTCAGATCTTTGTTTAACTAGTGCAATGCTAGCATTGTGATATGAAATGATGTGATTAAGGCAGGTATACAATGCACATGCAGTACAATTGACAATCTTGGCTGATAAGTCAATATCAAAATGCCCTACAATAAACAAGTATGGAAGGTGAACACACGATTGAATATAGCCAGTACTATTGTATAGGAAGGTATAATTAGAAGGAAGAAACACACCCGTAGTCCCATAAACATTAGCAAAGTGCTCTAAAGCTGCTGGAATTTTCCAAGTATGCCATTGCTTTGGACCCACAATGGGGACAACAATCCTGGGTCGTAGGGATGATAAGCCCCCGTTATACCAATTCAGCAATATGTCCTTATCAGTCCAGAAACTTATCTTAGATTTATGAAAGCCTCCAATGCTTGATCTATTAAACCAGGAGCAATTATGATGTTCCTCCTGCTCTTCAGGACAGTTTACATTGCCAGAAACAGCTTATTTGGAGTCAAAGGAGTTCCAGTACTCTTCAGTGTCTGCTCAGCCTGACGAGTCAGGTTTTCACTTGAGCCCATGTTGGGTAAGGATTCAGACGATGGCGTTTCCTCATTGGCTCCTCCAGGGTCATTGACGAGACCCTTCGCGTCAACTTCGTCACTTCCCAAGGGAGTCCGGTCTTGGAGTCCTTCTCGGTAGCAGACATGGCGAAGGGGAACCCAGATTTCCTCTCCATTTTCAATGACAAGACCATAACCCTTGCCTAGGAGTCGTAAGATTCCTGGCAGCCACAATACACCATATTGGTGTATTGATTTCTAATTTGCTGTTTTTGTCTTCTGCAAAATGTCTATCTGCACGAGTATCAGAATTATTTTTTGTTAAGTTTAAAAAATTCAGGGAATAAAGAGTTAAAGATAATAGTATTGAGGGTTCATGGGATAAGAAGTGTATCTCCTCTTCCATATTACCCCTTTCTGTTTTAATAAATGAGTTTTTAGGGTGTGGTGGGCTCTTTCAATAATGGCTTGACGCTGAGGATTATAGGGTATTCCTGTAATGTTATGTTCCATTCTGATAAAAATGAACGAAACGAATGCAAGGTGAATGCAGGTCCACTGTCTGTTTTCAAGACAGAAGGAATCCCCATAACGGGGAAGGTGAGTAAGAGTGCGGAAATGGTGTGTTTACTGGATTCTGAAGAGACAGTTACTGTCCAGATAAAGTTGGAAAATGTATCTATTGAGACAAAAAGCAAAGAAAATTTTCTTTAAGGAGCAGTGAGTGAAGTCAGATTGCTAAAGGGAATTAGGTTGTTGCCCCCGGAGATTAACTCTTGAAATCGTAGTTCATAAGTGCAGAGGGGCACAGACATCACAGGTTTTAATAATATGCCATGTTTCAGTGAGAGGAATATGGTATTTAGAGTGCAATCTGTTAGCATTGGTATGAAGATTAGCATGTTCATCATTGGCAGATGTAAAAACAGGAGCTATGAGCCTGTTAAAAGCATCATTTCTTGCGCCAGAAGGCCAGGTAAACCTGAATGAGCATGTATATGTTTAATAAAGAAAGGTTCCGTACATGAGTGAATTAAAGCTTGAGTCTGTGAAAAGAGAGTATATAATTCTTCATCTAGGTTGTATAAAAAGGCAGTAACAAAATCAGGAAAAAGGGAAGCAAGGTATTTGGAATCAGTATATACATTGAAGGATAATGGTTGAAGCGACAAAAGAGCATATAAAGCATATAACTTAACTCTTTGTACTGAAGAATAGGTAGTGGGTAATTTCTCTTTGATATCAGGGCTGACAATCCCTGCTATGCCTTTCTTGTTGCCATCAAGGAAATAGGTGGGTACATTGATAATAGGCTGGGATGCAATGATATTAGTTACAATGAATTTATTACATTGTAGAAAGTCCTATAATTTTCCTTTCAGTAAATGAAATGAGATAACATTCTGAAAATCACTTAATGCCATTTGCATGGTCAGGTTATACTGTAAGGCAATTTGCAATTCCTTTTTTGTCAAGGGAACGTGTATTGCATATGGATCAAATCCAGTCAAAGTTTGTACATGCATTCTTCCTGACACAATTAAGTGCCCTATTTTCTCAATATATGCTACAATTTTTTTTAAAACTGTTTAGTGTGTAAATATACCCATTCTATTGGGCTATGTTGAGCTATAATTTCAGTGGGTGAATGTTCAATGGGGAATATATCTAAAGATATATATCTAAAGAAACTGGTTGATCATAATCTAGCCAAGTTGAAAAAGATTGTTGAATGTGTTTCTCCATTAAGGCCAGTTCTTCTTTGGCCTTTTTTGTTAGCTGCCTAGGGCTATTAGGGTTGGGGGATCCCTTTAAATTTTTAAATAGATTTTGTAAGGCATAGGTGGGGATGCTGACAGATGGCCATAGCCAATTAATATCTCCTAGCAATTTTTGAAAATCATTCAGCGTGCATAGAGATTGCGCAGAAATTTGAATTTTTTGAAGTTTAATTTTAGTTTATTCTATAACATGTCCTAAATAATTAAAGGGTGCTTTCCATTGAATTTTATCTGGTGCTACATGCAGACCATGATTTTGAAAAGTAGTAGTAACTTCATTATATAACTGTTTCAAACAGAATTCAGATTCCATAGAAAGAAGTATATCATCCATGTAATGAATTATAAACACGGTAGGATATTTATCTCTAATGGGTTGTAATAAAACAAATATGAGATATTGGCAAATGGTAGGGGAGTTCATCATTCCCTGAGGTAGCACCTTCCATTGGAATCTTTTAACAGGAGCCATGTGATTTTTTTTTTTCTAATTTTATTTTGTTTTTAAATTTTACATAATTGTATTAGTTTTGCCAAATATCAAAATGAATCCACCACAGGTATACACGTGTTCCCCATCCTGAACCCTCTTCCCTCCTCCCTCCCCATACCATCCCTCTGGGCCGTCCCAGTGCACCAGGAGCCATGTGATTTATAGAAGGAACTGAAAAGGCAAAATGCTTTCTATCTTTACAGTGCAAAGGTATAGTAAAAAAGCAGTCTTGTAAGTCAATAATAACTATAGACCACCCTTTTGGTACCATAGAAGGGGAGGGCAATCTGGGTTATAAGGGCCCCATAGGTAACATGGTATTTTTAACATTTCTTAAATCTATCAACATTTGTCATTTTCTTGATTTCTTTTTTATTATAAAAATAGGGGAATTCCGTGGGGAAAATGAAGGTTCTATATGAGCTTTTTGTAATTGTTCATTAACTAATTGCATAAGAGCTGCCAATTTTTCTTTAGTTAGGGGCCATTGAGGTGTCCATACTGGGGTATCAGATTCCCAATTGAGGGGCAGCGTTGTTAATTCAATGGATCCCATTAAAAGGTTCATTTAAAGAAATTGTGGCTTTCATTTGTTCAAGAAAATCTTGTCCCCATAAATTGATTGGGATATTAGTAATATATGGTTTAAGATAAGCTACAATTTGATTAGGGCCATACACTTGTAAATAGGATGCACTGACAAAAGTTTGTGTGGCATCAGCTTTATTTATTCCTAATAGTCTAGAAGGAGCCATAACCTTACCCCAGTCGAGGGGCCATTCTGCAGCTCTAATGATTGAAATGTCAGCTCTGGTATCTAACATGCCTGTGAAATTTTTTCCCTGTATGCATAAAGTAAGCATGGGTTTCCAATGTTCCTTTAATAAGGTGGATAGTGCAGCAGTAAGGTTGGTATTGCCAAAGCCTCCTTGTTGAATTTTATCAGATGCCTTCATTGGTTTGACATATGTTAAAAGTAATAATTGTGCAAAATGTTCCCTTTTTTGTAAGTATACATTTCCCATTTTCACAACATTTACCATAATATATATTTCCCCTTCATAATCTTTGTCCATAACACCGGTCAATACCATTAAACCTCTCATTGTGCAGCTACTATGTCCCAAAATCAGTACTATTGTCCTGGGTGGAATGGGGCCATAATATCCAGTGGGAATTTTGTGGGGGTTGTATAATTCTATTAGTTCCATATCATAAGGACTAGGTATATCAATGCAAGCACTCTTAGATGTAGCTGCTTGTAGCGTCATAACATTAGATCCTCCTTTTGTAGTGGGGCTAGAGGATGGCCCCTTTATCAGTGTCCCTGATTTGTTGTTGTTGTTGTTGTGCATTGGGATTCAAGGTGTTTCCATCCTTATCAAATTTAGAATGACATTCATTCAGCCAATGGAACTCCCTTTTACATCTTGGACATACTCCTAGGGGTCTCTTCTTATTAGAAGTAGTATTATTTTTTCTGGCCTGTGTTGGCATGTGGCATTGTTTTTTCATATGGCTGGGCCTCCCACAGTTAAAACATTTGGCATTAGCAGCCTTTTGTACATTAAAGATTTCCAATGCCACCAATTTTGTTCTATGGGACTGATATGTTTATATGCTTTCAAATATTCCATAAGAGAGCCAGTCTCTCGAATTGGTCTAAGCATGGATTGACATTCCTCATTAGCATTTTCAAAAGCAAGTTGTTTTAAAATAATATTTTGTAAAGTCACATCCTTAATAGATTTCTCAATTGCATCCTTTAATTTTCCTATAAATTGAGAATATTTCTCTTCATGTCCTTGAATAATCTTAACAAATCAACCATCAGAGTTAGTGCTATCAACCTTTGCTTATGCCCTGCAGGCAGTTTCTTTAATGAAATGTAACATCTAAGGGGTAATATTAGCTAGTTGTGCAATCATATCGGCCATGGCTCTTGTTCCAGTGAGTATATCATAGGTTAAATTGGCAGGGTTACCATGAGATTGCTTGTAAATCATCAGCTGTCGGGCCTCCTCATTAACCCACACTTGCCATTGCAGTAATTGTTGAGGATTTAAAACCATCTTTGATATTTGAAAAAAAAAAATCATATGGCATCCAATGGTCAGCCCATCCTCTGAGAAATTCTATACAGTAAGAAGTAGGTCCATGCAGAGTGCATGCTTTCTTAAAGCTAGACAACATGCCAAAATCTAGATTAGCCCAAGTATTTTGGTCTTGGGCAGGTTGATTAAATTGCATTGGGAAAGCGAAAGTGCAAGCAGGCATCTCCTGAGGAGGAGTGAAATGATTAGTACGAGCAAAGT